>NC_073746.1:291469088-291636588 GCF_029784135.1 Toxorhynchites rutilus septentrionalis
CAGCTGCATATGGTTGTGGATTTTTCGACAAAATTTTTCTGCTGGAATCGTATGGAATCTGAACCGTTAACTGGTGTGTGCAGGGGACGAGTTTCATGAGTTTGTTTTGATAAGTGCTGTATGCTAAGATAAGATAAGTGTATTCACGTGCTGTCCTTTTGGAGTGACATTTCTCCGTTCCCTATGTTGGCTTGTGTATATAAGATCAAAATTGCAAGAATTTTTTTCACATAATAAAATACGAAATGGAATCATGGTTCAATGGATTCAAAACATGGATAACAAAACATCGATTGATTTAAACTATGTATGTCTGAATTTGAAGGATTTATTATCGAGAGAAAAAAAAATCAAACAAAAGGAAATTTAAAATACATTCACATTTTGTTTCAACTTTATGTTCTGGATCAATCCAAGGAATACCGTTGTACTGATATTAAATCAAGATAAATATTACTTGCAACTCTGAAAATTCTATACAATATATATCAAATATATACCGGAAATTGTTTTTTTTAATTTCCCGCAGAACATTTTTAAATTTTTTGTTTTAAATTGGTACTGCAGATTAAACGCTCACGCAACAAATTTTAATAACTTCTACAAAAATGAACCGATTTTTATTTTTAAAAAACGAAAATAAAGCTTTTTTTAGGACATTTTCGATGTGACCACCCCTATTTCCAATAACGCGTTTTAAACGGTAAACAACATTCTCCATGCACAACATTTCATTACGGCTTCGGTTGCTCGAGTAATACGATTTCACTAGAATACACGTTCTCGAATATTGTACATCTGACACTAAAACCATCCGATCAGGCTGAACGAGTAGCCGAATATTATCGTCCCGAAGTGGGGAATGCATTTTATTAATACTTAATTGAGATTTATATGCCAAATAACACGCCTTGAATGCATTCTGAGTGGCAAGCTCTAGAAATACGCGTGACCACAGTGCAAGACGGGGGAAGTTTCTTTTGACGAAAAATTCTCCCGACCAGAACGGGAATCGAACTCGAACCCCCGGCATGTTAGGTTTGACGCTAACCACTCGGCCACGGGAGCACGCCATTTAGTTTGTTTACAGCGTCATTAAGAACAAGAACTTTTTTTGTTCGTCGATTTTTGAAATGCATATTTTGTTTTGTTTCGGTTTGATTTCTTTTTAACCGGTTTTTTTGTTTAGACAATTTAGAACAATTTTTCATTTATGTTATATTTTTTGTTTCCAATTTGTAATCGTATCTATTACGTCTATCATGATCTTGGTGATGATGGACTATTTTTATGATTTGTTGTTTTTATTTTGTATTATTTTAAAAAGAAATAAAATTAGTCTATGATAGTTTGACCACCGGGCGCATGGCATAGATAATATAAAGTTAAAGTTTTTTTTAAGAATCGGTTTAGGAATTTTCGTAAATGAAAAATTTCTCGACTTCTCTGGATGGGAATATTTATTGTCAATCCATAACAAGGCTGGCAGTTGGACTTGTTGCTTTGGTGGACCAATTGGCAGCATCGGTGGACACGACTGGGTATTGGCTTGGGTTGTTTTTGACATTGCAATACTATATACGAATTTATATCTGTAAATAAAATCAGTTCGTTTTCTTTTGCTAAACTGGTTTCAATGCTGAGAAAAATTAACTATCTTTTAGATAACTCGTCTTGCTCAAGCCTCTGTAGGGGAGGAGACGAGACCATCATTGAAGACATGCTTAAACGATGAGATTCTGATCCCACGTTCATCCAACGCATAATTATTGGCAACGAGACATGGGTGTGACTTTTCTCTATTTTCGAAATTCAAATTACCGCTTCGTGGGACCCGTTTTGATAGCTTTGAAGACATAAAAACGTATTCGCTGCGTGAACTGGAGGTAATTCCTGAATACAGCTATAAAAATTGTTTCGAGGACTGGATTGTTCGTTGGAAAAATGTATTGCTTCAGATTAAATGATAAATAAAGCATTTTCTTTAAAAACACTTATTCCCGGTATATATTTGACAAAATGTATGGGGCATAAAACTTTATGTAATTACGGCAAACAGTAGTTATTAGATACGATCAATACTATTTTCATAAATTATCCCCTTACTATATTGAAAGTTATTCTCGCAACTAAAGGTGAATGTAAAGATAAAATAATTCGCTAAACTAAATGCGATTCGTAACTAAAGGTAAGGCCAGAGTGAACGCGACACGCGATGCGATGCGATGCGACGCGAAAAGAACACGATTTTTAAAGCGACATAGTGGCCAGAGTGGACGCTATTGAATGCGACAGACATACGCGACAGATGTAAATAAGAGGTGTTATTTTCATTTTGTGTTCAAGTTTCGAAATGGATTCTGACGAAGAATATTTAATGTCCGAAAGAGTACGTAATTTTTTTCGGAAACAAAAAAGACTTCGGAATCCATTCAATCAATAGGAAAAGAGGATAATACGGAGAATACCACCACAAATTTCGCAACTATACCCGTATGAGCTTCAGAAATAGCAGACTACTGAAGTATGGCCAGTTAGTGGAAATGCTGCCATCACCGGGATCCCTAGATCTCGAATGTGGCAGCTTTCGCAGTTCACGGCCAAAAGTATCCCGTAATTTTTTCCATTTTTTTTAGCAGCATACTCTGAAATTCGAAAAATCCTTTCAATATATATTCAAACAGTTTCATTTGTCTCACTTACCAGTGATTCCTAATTCATCCGAAACTTCTTTCCAACACTTACTAACAAGAACCCGGTTCCTGTAGTGTCGAGTTTGCTGATTCCAAAGTGCACTTCTTTGAAATATAGCTTCGATAAGTGCTTCCACATCCACAGACACATCTTCTTCCGCCATGATGTAAACAAAATATAAAACTGACATTCACTTGTCGCGTGTTCATCGCGCGAAAAAGCTGTGCATGTCGAGGTTGATTTCGTGTCGCGCAGAATTTCGCTTGTCGCGTCGCATCGCATCGCGATTACTCTGGCATATGAAATAGTTTTTTGCCAGAATTGAATGAACGGAGCTTGGTCGCGCGACAACGCACGGCTTGTCAAAAATCACGTAGTGTCGCATCGCATTGCATGTCGCGTTCACTCTGGCATCACTCTAATAGCACGGTGAATCAGTAGTTCGTATTCACGAAGTTTTGTTTTCTAATTCTGCTTTACATTTCGGTTTGACACAAACTGGGCTTGTAAATTTCTTAACCTCTCCTCCGCTTTTCCTATGCAGAATTGCGAAACATTTGTCTTTTCCCCCGCTTCTCTCAATAACAGTTTTGGGTTCCGCTTGAAAAGATCCACTACCTTCACATGAATTTCTAGATCCGATGGTCGGTTCAGGGAAAATCTGCCCATCGCCTGGAAACTCAGGATTGACAAACCGGCAAGTCAATCCTGAGTTTCCAGGCGATGGGCAGATTTTCCCTGAACCGTTTCAGAACTTCATACACCTTGGATTTTGGAAATCTTAAAAGTTTTGCTAACTCTCGAGCGAATAGATCGAGATTTCGTTTTGAGCGTGCAATTACTAATGTAATTTTCGTACTCTTTGCTTGATGCAGTAAAATTTTGGAAAAAAAAAGTTTGTAGTAGTTTTACTACAAAAACATCTTAATGGTAGCGTTTTTAGTGTGTCCAGATTTTTTCGTGTTCAATATTTACATACATCATCATGACCGGCTAGCAGCCAAACTCCATTGTCTCCGGCAATGTAATAATTAAACCAAAAGCTTAGAGTCTCTTTGATAATTAATTAAGAGAAATAAATTGAGGAATTATGAATTATGTCAAATACGAGAGTTTTATCAGTGAGTTTTTTCCCATTCGAATACTAACCATATTTTTCTTACCAGGCCCTCTCTTTAACCTCTTTAACCCTGTCCTTTTTATAACATAGATTTAATCTTAACAAAGCATATAGAATTTAGTGAGTAATTCAATTTTAACTTTTCACAAGTTGTGAATCATTTTTTCAGAGTACCTTTTATCTTTTTCTAACATGTAAATAGTTTACACGAAAAACTTTAAAATCCAGAAATTGAAAAATAGAGACATTTGAATTAAAATGTTTTTGGGTTTGGTAGTACAAAACATCATGGAATGGCTCCATTGATCGATTTTTATAGGGACGAAAAATGGTTATTACGAATCTTGTAACAAATTGTGGCGGACGATGCTGTCAACTACCGACTACAATGCTTTTCATAATGATAAGACCATCCATATATTTGGCAATTTTTGAAAGATGTACAATTTTCGTGCTTTTCCATAAATGGTTTATTAAATGTACTTCAGAAATTTGCGTTTCAACTTATGAATTAATTTGTTTTGTTGTAAGACTGATTAAAATGTTTTTTTTTATAAAAACCTTCTCAAAATGACGCGACCACTAGTAGTTTTTTCTGAGTTAATGATGAAAAAACATTTAAAAATCATTTAATAGTCTGTTACACCGCCAGAACGGTTGATTACTTGAATGATACGCCTTGGTATGCTTTGTGTCAACTTTTGCATTCTCATCGTAGATATTACTTGCGTCATTTTTATATGTAGTACTTAGTTGATATTTCTATGCCGGATAGCACGCCTTGAATGTATTCTGGAGTGGCAAGCTCTAAAATACACGTGACCACAGTGCAAATCGGAAGAAATTTGAATGACATTGTCATGTTGGAAAATAAGTTTTGCTCTTAGCCTTCTGTTAACCATTGGCAGCAAACAGACTTCAAGAACTTAAAAGTAGTCAGAACTATTCATTTTGTGGGAAACGAATTGGAGTTCTAGTTTACAGGAACCACAAAATTCTCTCCAGACCATGACAGATACTTCCCCAAAATTTCTCTTAGAGAAAAATCTTGGTTCCTTGCGCAAATACTACCAATAGCCGTTATATCTATCCGGTCCATCCAAGTTCAAGTTTTTCTCGTCTAAAAAAATCGCCTGTGAGAATTTCAGTACAATTTATCGTAATTGGTTTGAACACATAAATTCAAAAAGCAACCAAGAAACAAGCACAGTGTTAGAGAGAGTTCTTGCTCAATTTTCCTACTTACCCATACTGATATAATTGATGAATCTCTCAATAATGGAATAATCGAATCAAGAGGTCGTATCTTTTTTAAATGGAATATTCACTACCTTTATCTCGAATTCACCGCACGTGTGCGTTATGTCTGAATCATTTGTTTGTATTTATGTCACAATTCGTCGATTGTCATCATTCGTTTAGGGTGGCTCCAAGATGTGGAGCCACCCTAAACTAAAGGTGTGACCGTGTCGTCAATAAGTGCGCGAGGGGAAACGGTATAAATATACAGAGGACTGTGGAAAAGGATTTGACTGCAAATAGAGATGTCTAAATTTTTCGTTTATTCGATTGGTGATTAATCCTGGGCTCATTTTTAAATATTCGATTCATTCGAATAATTGTCTTTCATTTTTCGATTAATCGAGCGAATATTCATTTCTTGTAATCAAAAAGAACAGACATTCATGATAAAAAATATGATGGAATAATTTTAAAACCTTAAATTAATTTTAATTCTATTTTTAAACATTAAATGAGGGGCTTAGAATGAAAGGGGTGTAAGTGATTTGATCGATTTCTCTACATCGACTCTCTCTTTTGGTCATAACTTAGCTGCAAATATATTCCCAGCTGTATTTTACAATGTGGAAGATAGGTCAGAACCTCATCTATCGGATTCTATAGCAAACTTAAATTGGAACGTTTTTGCAATTGAGTTATTAACTAAAGAAAAAGTTGATGAAGAGAAATCGATCAAATCACTTACACCCCTTGCATTCTAAGCCTCTCAAATATTAGGCTGTCAAAAAAGTCCTGCGGTATTTCCGCGAGGTGTCGTTGTAAGCGCGTAGTTCCAGTTGTATTCATTATATCGAGTCATACTATAGCTTGTTGGAAAGGTAAGGCGCGCTATAATATAGTCCTTGACAGTGTTTTGTTTGGTTAAGTCGTTCGTGAGTTATAGTGTCGCAAATATGGAGCAAAATAAAGAGAAAATCCGACATATTTTACAGTACTACTATGACAAAGGCAAAAATGCATCTCTGCCAATAAAATTTGTGCAGTTGATGGAACCGATACAGTTTCCATTTCCACCGCACAACGATGGTTTCAACGTTTTCGTTCTGGTGTAGAGGTCGTCGAAGATGCGCCACGCTCCGGAAGGCCTGTCGTCGAAAATTGCGACAAAATCGCTGAATTAGCCGAGAAAGACCGGCATAGTAGCAGCCGTAGCATCGGCCAAGAGCTGGGGATAAGTCATCAAACCGTTATTAACCATTTGAAGAAGCTTGGATTCACAAAGAAGCTCGATGTATGGGTGCCACACACGTTGACGCAAAAAAACATCTTTGACCGTATCGACGCATGTGAATCGCTGCTGAATCGCAACAAAATCGACCCGTTTCTGAAGCGGATGGTGACTGGCGATGAAAAGTGGGTCACTTACGACAACGTGAAGCGCAAACGGTCGTGGTCGAAGCCCGCTGAAGCGGCTCAGACGGTGGCCAAGCCCTCATTAACGGCCAGGAAGGTTCTGCTGTGTTTTTGGTGGGATTGTCAAGGAATAATCTATTATGAGCTGCTTCCCTATGGCCAAACGCTCAATTTGGACCTGTGCTGCCAACAACTGGACCGCTTGAAGGTAGCACTCATGAAGAAGAGGCCATCTTTGATAAACAGAGGCCGCATTGTCTTCCATCAGGACAACGCCAGGCCACACACTTCTTTGGTGACGCGCCAGAAGCTCCGGGAGCTCGGATGGGAGGTTCTTTTGCATCCGCCGTATAGTCCGGAACTTGCACCAAGTGACTACCACCTGTTTTTGTCCATGGCGAACGAGCTAGGTAGTCAGAAGTTAGCCACAAAAGAGGCCTGTGAAAATTGGCTATCCGAGTTTTTTGCCAATAAGGAAGCTAGCTTCTATAACAGGGGTATTATGAAGTTGGCATCTCGTTGAGAACAAGTCATCGAACAAAACGGCGCATATTTGACTTAAAACAAATGATTGTAACTAATTTTATGAACAAATGAAAATTCAAAAAAAATACCGCAGGACTTTTTAGACAGCCTAATATAATTTTGTAATAAACATGGTGCAGAATAATGGTTTTTGAATAAAATGGTATTTCAGTATATTGATAAATCTACCATTTAATGATTTTTTGAAGACTATAGAAAAAAGAGCACAAAGAGAATGATGTACAATATTTTTATTACACCAACATAATTTTTTTTCTGTTCAAAATTACCTATTCTCCGAATGTTGTTGAAATAGCTGATTTGTTGAATATTTCTGCATGGTCCCTATATCTACTAGTTCAAAAGAAGTATATTTATGATTCTATAAATATACTTGACCACTAGTATAGTATATTTTCCTTGGCATTCTGATTTTGAATACAACTATTTTAGAACGGGAGCTGAGACTACCTTCTTCAAGTCTGCATTTTACTCCTGCAGACCCTGAATTCTTCCCAGACTCCTACACCACCAGGAAATCATTTTTATGCTTCAACCGTTGTTCAATGAAATGTATAAATTAATGTCAGTGGCGTGGAATATTTATTAAATAAGATGCATAATATCATTTTCGGACTATTCTTATTTGATTTTAGTCCTTTTTGTCACCGGATTGAATGTATATTATTCGCCGTTAGATTCATACGTGCAAAACTAAAGTACAAATGTTTGACATTCGTACAGTTGTTCACTAAATACAATAGTCACACATATACACACTTGTGAAAAAATTGTAATTGCGAAAGAATTGTAAACTGTAAACTATAAATGAATCGGTGTCTTATGGTTATTTTTACAGTTACAGCTTCGGGCTTCGGGAACAATATCGACAATAAAACAAGTCGCAGGAAGTTCCTAGAAATCCTTTTGTCATCTTTTTATGCCCCATAAAAAACAGGCATTAAGTTTTTGTTAACCAAGAACACAGAAACAAAGAATTTTAGATATAGGAAAACTTGAAATTCCAGAACCCTTATCATCTGGTAACTATCTAGAAGGTCGTTATACATTATTCTCTTCAAAAAAGACCCTAAAGACACGCTACAACTGTATGAAATGTAAAAAAATATGTTTGTCTCGATCATGCCGTTATGGTATGTTCTGATTTTTTTACTAATGAAATCTTAATCGATAAATACGTTTTAATGTGATATCATAGCTCTTTATACTTTCATGAATTATATTCAGTTGCTTACTTTCAATTAATAACAGGAAAAAAGTCGAATTTCGTTATTTGTGTTGAAGTATCAAAAATTTCTCTGTTTTGAAGAGGCTGAATTAGATGACTATTAAAACTGAATGAAGAAGAAGAAAACATATTTTCTGTACATTTTTCATTCAATTATACCGTCTTCTTCAAAGAAATACTAATAAAGCTAAAAAAATATACAATAGCAATATTACGAAGAAGTTCAACTTTCGGTCTGTCACATCGTGCGCGAGTATATGTGTTATGATTTTGTACAGAATTTTTTGAAAAAATGGTTCCCTTTTTCTTTATTCGCGATTACTTTGATAATTATTCGATGTATTCGTAATTTGATTTTTCATTATTCGATACAAAATTCCTCGGATAAAATTGCAGATATTCGATTATTTGAATCTATCGAACGACTAACCGACGTCTCTAACTGCAAAACGTTGCAAAAATATTTCCATCACCAACCGACACCGAGAGCCGATTTATTCTCTTGAGCTGAAACATATAATAAGATAGAGTATATTACAAACCTAACTTTAACCGTAAAAGACTTACCTTTCAACTGTTCAATGCTCTTATTGCCACCAAAACAATTCTACTCACAACGACCAAAAAAATAAATATTGCAAAATATTGCTGATTGTTTACATACAAAATCCAAGATGGCTGAATTACCGTATTGTATTTATCGTGGGTGGCTCTACTTGAAACGCGTAGAAAACGAATAATCGAGGGCGGTTGCAGCATTATGAAAATCACTATAATTTTTTTGAAACTTTATTGCCAAAATAAATAAGTGTACAACTTTGAGATATACGGGAACCACTACGGGATCTCTTGCGATTAAACACTATCTCTCGCCTCCAGGGCGAACATGATGTTAGTTGCGTGAATTGCAGTAATGGCGGTAAACCGTGGCACTGCAGTAATTCCGGAGAACTTAATCTTTAAACAATGCCTAAAATTATTTCCTACGTGGATAATATTCAAAACACTCACAATATGTAACCAATAGCCTTGCTCCTTTCTCTTTCTTGTATTTATAAACAATTCGTTAGCGGAAAATAGATCATCGTTTTCGTATTTCTTTTAATTTAATTCATCGTCACGTGAAACAATAAATAGCAATAAATAGAATGATCTGAACTCGAACTTTTTTTGTTATACGGAATCTATAAATCACAAATGAATACTGAAAACAATAACAAAAAAATTCATAACATCAGATGTCATTTTTCCTGCGTCTAATAGATGTTTCAAAAACCATCTCTTTTCCACAATCACTCATCAATCATAAACCTTCCCACCGAATCATTGTTATTAGACGAATTTAGATTTCAGAAGAAAAAAAACACTTCACACCTATCTTAGCGAGAAACAAACGAGCCCCATTATGCGGCTTGATCCGAGATCCGAAACAGACCATAAGCACTTCCGATTATTTTGCATCCGATTTCGAACCCATCAGCTGAGCTCCGTGTATATCGGGCTATTGTTTCCCACCATAGTAAATTCAAATTCTGCGTAGCAAATTACGTTCCTAGCCCGGCCCATCGTTAAAAAAAAGAAGAAAAAAAGAAAGGCTCCCGAGGCGGCGGGGAAAAAGGCGCTGTTATAATAGGGCACTCCAATCCCACGGAGGGGTACTGTGGAGACAAATGACCAAGTTTCCCAAAGCCTCATCATAGACGGAAGGAAAAGGAAGGAGAAAAATTGATTTATTTTTCACCGTTCCATTTCTCGTCATCCACATTTTAGATCCGCTCGGGTCTGCGCAACTTGCTCCACGGTGAGGATCTTTGGTCTGTCTGTCTAGGCCAAGGCAGAATTTGCCGGCCGGATGATCGGTCGGGATTTGGGAAGTTTATTTCTGTATAACGGTGATGGTGATTTTTTACCCTCATTCGCTAGCTACTGACTAGCATAAAACGCGCGCGCTCGCATCGGTCTGTAAACAGCAACGGTAGAGTGGAAGAGCAATGATTTCAGCTGGAGGTATAAGGCTTTTGGGAAATTACACTAGATCCATTTTTTCGCTGCGCTTCGGTCAACCTATCTGCTGCTCCTCGCTTAATTTCACGTGGTGAATGTGGTTACGTGCAATTTGCTGCCGGAGGCTCCGGTTCCCATCGACTTTCCACGCTGAGAACCGTAGACAAGACAGAAGGCCGTGCCCCCCACCAACTTTAGGGTAGGGAAGGGGAAGGGTTTCGGATAGCTCGGATCTAATTTGTGAGTCATTCATTGGTACATTTTCGTGAAGTTTCCTGATGATCAGCGATCTGCCATCTCCGTGGTGGCAATAATGATGAGCATGACGTAGGAACCCAGCCGGACGGCAATGGTTGCGGTTAACGATCGATCGGTGTCTATCCATCCGTGGTGATCTATTTTCGATCGGTCGTTTTTGATTGCCCAAACTGTTTCGGAGCTTTAGACTTCAACTCGTGGTTTCCTTTCGCGTCGGCAACGGTTGGTTTCACGACTAGATATTTTTTGGTAGGGAAGAGATTATCAGCACGCACGGATGGAGGTCTCTCGTATTTTTTCAGCGGATTTGGAAGTAGGCAGCAAACGATAAAAAGGCATAAACAACCTCCAAAGCGAAATGGAAGAGGAAGTTCATATGCGTATCCGTTCGTGTTTTTGGAGAACTCGGAAATTAACTCCAAATCGGGAACAGTAAAAGCAGAGCGCAAAAAAACACTCAGGTACAGTCTATCCGTTCTCCTATTGCTGCGTACTTTCTCACGTTGCGCTAGTTAATACTACGTTCAACTTATGATAAACTGTAACAGTTTCATCACTAATTCCCCGTTAGGTGCCAACAGAAACATCTCTTTGCAATTTCATTGGCAACGATTATCAGGTTCCAAATTTTCTATCACCGAGCGCCTTTCTCCTCCCATGCCGAGATAGAAAAGTATTGAAATCACAACAATAATTAGCTGTATGTCTTTTTGTTTTTCTGATTGATCAAAACAAATACCGCAATCTTATTCTAAATGAACGACGGTAAGTAGATTGATTGTCAATCCCAAGAAAGCACAATTATTTTTGAATAGTGCGAGATTCTCGGAATAAAGTAACACATTCAGGAGATGATTCCGAATCCGGACAGATCAAGAGTACACGATAAAATGTCATATTGGAGGAGTTTCATAAGAGTATGTTACAAGCTCTAGAAGAATGAAGAAATGATTTTCTGATCCGGGAGACCGCAAAACTCTTCAGTATACCAAAAAATATACTGGAAGATCTGATTAAGGAACGCTACTTATTCACAAAAAAAGATGCAGCAGTATTATTTCAAACGAAGAACAAAAAAAATATCATGTTAGTAAAAAAAAATACTATATAGTTAGGAAAAGTCATCAAAAGTCATAGAAAGTTGGATTCTATGAAAACCCAGCATCTCAACTAAGAATGGATTAATTGCTTTATGAAATTGCACCTGGAACTTTCCATGAGATTTCCTAGAAAGATGGTCAATCGGCGAGTTGTGTACGAAGGCGATATTCGCACATGGTTTCAACCAGTAGGTGTGTATCTCAAGGATGCTTACGTTGTGGACATACAGTACTGGCAAAAATAAAGTAAATACAATTTATTCATTAACAAGAGTCACCATGTCTCTGTTAGATTGGCATGTACCTTATTGTTATCTACGGAAAAAATGATTTTTATTCGTAATATTGAATTCCATAAATTGATTCCAGCAATGTTTATATTATTTGATTACATTAGAAGAATTTTGTTAAAACGGCACCATTAAGGCTGACAAAAAAGTAAACACTGTGGACAATCGTTTATTTATACACAAATACAACTCTTGACTGACAAACCATGCGCTCTGTCATGTGTTATGAATGTAAACAAAACAAACGTCATCCGGTATCAGTAGTGACTGCAGAGAAGAGAAGTGGAACTTGAGAAAAAAAAAGTGGCAACGATTTGTGGCAAGAAAACGTAAACAGTGAAAAAAATGACAGATGGTTTACGCTCTAAAAATTGAACATAATGTTAAGATGTCTCTAAAACAGTGGGAGACATCATATATAAGGTGGGAGGTTGGTATATAATGTTATTTATGTTAGCATCATCATGATAAACACGACGAATTAGATAAAAATTACGAACTGAAAATTGAATAAAATATACATATAGTCGCTGAAAGTGCTGTGGATAAATATTATAATGCATTTTCATCTGTTTATGTATAATGCCGTTAACATTTGCATTATTAAAATAAACCCATAGGTATTGTAATCATGACTTGCTGTGCTATTCATGACAACATGACTATTCATTATAGTCGTATTCCACCAATGATAAAAAATGAGTAATTTACGAATGAAGCTTCACCATAGAAACTGGACATTGAATAAAAAAAATTAAAATGTGGTAAGAGCATCAGATCAAATATTTTAAAGCATTCTTATCGGAACTAAATGAATGATACAATAATTATACGACTAAATAAAGTATGTACAAATTGAATAAAAACATATAGACTCTATCGCTTTTTGCTCATCCATTTTTCGATGGATTTAAAAGATTTTTGAAAAGCGCTTTAAAAGCTATCAGAGCGAAATTTAAGACGATGTGTAGAGTAAAATGATAAAAACGATGAAGAAGTGAAGAGAGTACATCTAATTTGCTCATTTTTTTTACTTTATACAATTTTTTTCCCTAATCAGTAATCTACGTTTAATGGTATTTATTTAAATATACAATATACTCAAACTCATCCGGATTTTTGGCATATATTACAAAATTTGCCCCGTACTCAAACAGTTAAAGTCAATAATTTCACACTTGCGAAAAAGGGAAATTCTATTCGCATATATATAGTCTAGTCGCATAGGATGATCGAACGAAGCTTAAAAACATGTTAACTCTGAAAAATCATAACTCAAGAACGGAAAAGAACACATCTCTGATTTTTTAATATGTTAAGTGAAATTCCTCAGCTTTCAAGAAAAAATATGGTCCCAAACCATGTAACCTATAAAAAACAGATACAATTATTAATCACGAAATTTCCAAAAAAATCTAGCTCATTGGCTTTAATTTGATATATCGATCATCTGAATCGGTCTAGCAGTTCAAATGTTATGAATTTTAGAGAATAGGAAAAAGGGGAAGAAATTGATATTCCGAACTATCGGTTAACTTTACAAAATTATAACTCAAAAAAGAAAAACGAACACTTTTGATTTTGAGTAAAAATGTTAATGTGTAAAAAAATTCTCAGTTTTACAGAAAAAATATAGCGCCGTTGGTCCCGAATCCATGTAAACTATAAACAACCGATACAATCAATAATTACGAAAACAAAATTCAAATTGCTTGCAAGTTTGATATTTTTCCAAAAAAAAACTAGCTAATTCACTAGATAATTAATTTGATGTGTCGATCATCTGAATCGGCTTAGGGGTTCAAAAGTTATGAGAATTGGGAAAAAGCGAAAAAAAATCGAACCACCCCAAAAAAAAATACAGGTTCAATGTTTTACCATTACGAAAAAAGCTACTAATTTTCACATAAATCTGAAAACCACTATATCAGTTTGACATGGAATGGCTGAAGTAATACCGCAATAGTTCCGAAATTTCGAAGTACGCGTTTTTCTTGTTGTTTTTCATGTCTTTTAGTGCGGCCATAATAATAATTAGGATTACTGCATTTGGATTGATGGTAGAAAACATAAGTATCATTAACTTCTTTGAATAGTGGATGTGATATAATTCAGTTTATATATTTATATATACATTTATATATATTTTTAAACGAAAACATTTGTCAAACAAACTGCAAGACTAAAAACTTTTATACTGTGCCTTCATTTTTTGAGTTTAACATATAAAGACTCTTCAATAAACATGGCATTGAAACAACAGAGTAAAACTGACACACAATTATGACGGATGATTGCTTTTTGATTGGCGCGTGCTCCAACTAGCGAGCCGCCAATTGAAAACCACTCCAACTAAAAAAGCGCCAATAAGCGAATGTGTACTGTAAAACTGTAAAAAAATATAAAAAATATACAATCGAAGATTCTTTGTCGTTTGGAAAAAAATATTAAATTCATGTGAATGGAGACGACTTTTGTGTACAGCACATGTCACTGGGGCCTTTTGCTGATTAAGTAAGTAAGATTTCTTCCAAAACGTTATAATTTTTCAACCATTGAGTCAATTTCAAAAATCGACATATTAAATGAAATCTTATTCCTCTATGAATCAACTTCAATCTGTCATTCAAACAAACTCAGAAATTAAATGCTACAGAAAAACTTTAATTATAGAGCTCTAAGCCAATTTGCCACTCAATTTTTCACAATTCGCTCTTTCACACCAAGTTTCTTCCTTGTCGCGATGTTACAGAGACGGTTCGGATTCCTCAAGGCGAAATCGTTTTTTTGAGTAAGCTTTTAGCTGAAATATTTTTATTTTTATTTTAATTCGTATTCGTATTCATAGTTCACTTACAATTTATGTTCCTTTCCTTACTTATTCGTCTACTTGTAACCGTTTTCTTAGTATAAATGTTGAGTTCTGTAAGCTGTCTTTTAGTTAGTTGTGTTCAATTTTTAGAATAATATATTCCTTACAACTAAATAGAAAAAATCGTATTCACCAATCGATTTAGTTTATAAATTTCGATCAACTTTGTACTCCCGCGCTATTACTGTTGTGAATGAGGTATATAATCTGTATCTGACGTATTCACAACGAATGACAGTGAAGCGTTAGTTTCACATAAAGAATTTATATAAATGAGAAAGAATCAGAAGCGTTTTACGTTGACGAGGGGTTTTGTACCGTTGCACACACGCAATTTTAAACCTCTCAAATTGAATTGTCAAAATGACAGGTCAAAGAACGAAAAGCAGGAAAAAAATAACAAATAATGGAGGGTAAATAATAAAGCAAAGGTAATCATGGATTTTTAATAACCATCTCAGAAAAATATTGAAAAAACACATGTAACATGTAACATGGTTTCTCATTCAAAATGCATTTATTTTTTTTATTCCTTTTGAATCAAAAATTAAATTCATTTAAATTTATTTCATTTAAATAAAAAATACATACATAACATGAACATAAAACATACAATACATACAGAATACATGTATAAAAACCAACAATAATCTATAAACAAAAATTTAACAACTAGACGTTAAATGGTAAATGTGTATATAATTTTTTGTTGCTTAACTTATTGTCTCGCAAATATTTTTGTGATTTTTGAACTAATCCTCAATTTTTTTAAGCCGTTATAACGAAACATTTTAGGCCGTAAATCGAAAACATGTCTGAATTGAAGAGCGCCGTTATAGCGAAATGTCGTATAAAGAGCGGCCGTATAGCGAGGTATGGGTGTATTAGCTTTTCGGCTTCACAAAAAATATGAAAGAAGTATCAGGAACGCGAAATCGTAGCCGACAAGCTTGTTCGAGGACGAAAACGCTCGACAACACCTCAACAGGATGCTCTTCTCGTACCGGAAGAAAAAAATCGAAACTATGAACCGAGTCATCAGAGAGAGCCCATCTCTAAACATATCCACAAGAACTATCCGTCTACGGCTGCACCAACGAAGACTGAAGGACAAGTTCGCAGAACGGCAACTCACTCATCAGCAAGCGCAATCGTATCAAGCGGCTGGATTTCAGAATCGACGGAATAATGACTGCTAATAGATACATCGTCATGCTTTCGGAAAACCTGGAGTCATCCTTGTTGAAAGTTGGACTTGGAAATGACATAACCTACTACAAGATGATGATCCCAAGCATACTGCTCGCTAATCGCAAACATTTTTTCGCGGATCACGCATAAAGCTGATCGATTGGCCTGGCCAACGTGACCAATGAAAATCTGTCGTTCAAAGCGCTGCAGACAACGTGGGTTTCAATAGATGGCCACTACTGGCAAAACCACGTGGAAAGCATGCCATGTCGCCTACAAGCGGTCATTGATGCCAAGGAACGGTATGCAAAGTACTGACTCTGGATCGAGGATTATTTGTTTTTTGTTTTCTTGGTAACTGTTTGAACTGTATAATTGTTTTGTCAACCTTGACTGCCACATAAATAAATTATTCATTGTTACAAACCTTCACGTTTTTCAAAATGCTTCATTCCATGCTATTGAATTCTTTACTTTATCCTTATGTGTGGTGGTCTTTGCAAAAGAAAAGTTTATTATTAGTCATTGAAACAGGGTATAAAAAGTGTATATTTTATTTCTGTCAGTGCTGTAGTTGACAACAAGAGTCTACAATGTGGATGAAATCACAACGCGTTATCGCGTTTGTATCGACAAGACACAAAATCGTATTGTTTCTTCACATATCGCGATTCCCAACCAGCATTGTCAGAAGAATTCAAAAACTTTTGGGAGTTGGTCGGTCGAGTTCTGGTGGGATGAACCCGGTCGCATTTCTTGATGGTGCTAATAGCGTCATATGTTGCAACCAATTCCGCAATGTGCGCTGGGTTCTCAGATTGTATTGATGCTGATGTGATGTTCATTACAGATATCGAAACCAGTGGAACTGTTAATGCTGTCAATGAACCTGAATGTACTACCATCAGTGAAAACGTTTTTGTAGAGATTATATGGTTATATTTTTGAGCCTGAAGATGTTCTAAGATTGTTTGAACTTATTCCCTCATAGAAAGGTCGAACTCAACAAAAGATCTGCAGAAGTTCAGGAAGCTAACATTATTGGAGATGGCTGATGAAGGTTTCATTTCTTGGGACATGTAACCTGTACTACTCTTGTTTATATCTTGTTAATTTTTATATGTGCACCCAAAATAAATGATTAGCACACTTTTTGACATCCTCATACATTACTTTAAATGAGCTTAAAACTATCATTAAATGTACTATCTACCCATACTGGTACAGTATTTGCTTAAGCGAGAGGCGACTTTGTGTGTAATACATTTGCCATAGCAAATGTTTCACGTTGTTTCATGTTTGTTTCACTCGCAGAAAACCCTTTTCGTATATACTTATAAGATCAACTTTAGCTAGCCTTGATTCAATCCCTGCTTGGCATCGTTTGGGATTTTTTTATCTGTACAATTCCAAGCCGACATTCAGTCTAAGAGAATGAGAGGTCTTCTCTAACACCATAAAAAAACATCTTTTCTGTCAAGGATGATATCTCTTCTGTCAAGACTAAAGGTGTATGGAGCACACCTCTCATTCTCTCAGACTGAATGTCAGCTTGGAATTGTACACACACAAAAATCCCAAACGATGCCAAGTAGGGATAGAACCAAGGCCGGCTGTGTTGTAAGGCTGTTCCACACAACCACGCTATCCACACAAACCACAATACGCCTTCCAAATGTGAAAAACAAGTGAAACAAGTGACTTGTTTGATACTGAGTACCGTTATCTATTACTCATAGGAGCACCGTACTGATTCGTGAACAGGTTCACTAGACATCAAGCTTCGTTTAAGAAAAGCATAAACTGATACTTGGTTGAGTAAAATATAAGATTAGCAAGGTTTCTTGCTGTGATGGCTGAGAGCAGACAAACGACCACAACAAAGGGTTAATAAATTATCAGCAAGTTAGGCCCCGCAAAAACTTAGCCGGATCGCACTGGGCGACGAACGTGCCTCATCTCTAATATACAGTGTCGGACAAACCATTGAGACCACTGCTCAAGCAGAAAAAGAAAGTGACAAAACTTTGAGAAAAAATAATCCAATCCAGTGCTTCAATCCATTCATAATAATTTATTTGCATTGTTCGAAGAAATTTATAACATCTGTAATTAAAACAATAGTCATTCATTAGAAAATGCGTTTTAAGGCAGCATTCTAGTCTAGAAATTTGAAAAAAAATATTTTTTTTTCCTTCATATTTCTGTAGTTTAGGCATTCAAGGATATACCCTAGAAAGAACCTACCGAAGAGCCCATTATTTACCGAGTTAGTGCCATTTTAGTGATGCGGTATCTAACCTGGTACGGCCATAACATTGAACTTCAAACGCGTTTTTTTAGAAACGAGTTTTATCAAAATGGCGTACACGCAAGCAAACCATTTGTCATGACAATTGTCATGCGAAAATGCGAAAACAGAATAGAAACTGAGAGAGGTTGGCGTCGACATCATGTCTCATACTGTATGTTTCTATTCTGTTTTCGCATTTACGCATGACAATTGTCATGACAAATGGTTTGCTTGCGTACACGATATCTCAAGTTCTACTAAACCGATTCATGTCGAATTTCTATGAATACAATCTGTATGCATCTCTCTACAGCATGAACCTCTAAAAAATCGGGAAACGTAAGCAAATACGTTTTAAACCGCATTTTGTTTTTCGAACGGCCGCCATTTTGTCAAAAAAGATGTTTTTGACTTGTCCGAGGTTCATGCGATAGCGGCATCTCTACTAATATAGAATATGTTCGATTTTTTGGTTTCATATAACCATAGCGGTTGGAATCGTGTACGCCTTGGCACAACTTTTTTTTCAACCTCCTGACTTCCTCAGCTTGTAACAATTCTAGTAATGAATATTTTTTCTTCGTTCAATTTTTGTTTTATTGTTAAAAGATAGATAAACAAATAATGATATAACGGAATACTCTTTGTTTTATTTTTACGGAGCTCGAAAAGACGTCCGAAATTCATGTCTCTACAATAGAAGACGTCCGAAACTCGTGTCTCTACACTAGAATACCTCCTTAAGCATTCTTAACAAATAAAATGACGCGACAAAAATTGAGACCGGTTTTAAAACTCATGGTAAAAAAAATAAAAACAAGTAAATTTATACCGTGAAAAGCTTCCAGGTCGTGTAAACTTTATTACACATCACTTCACTCACTCTGCTCGGCATGGATTCCACCAGCTTCAGATCCGGTGACTGCGCTGGTCACTTCATTACGTCGACTTTGTTATCCTGGATCCACTTTTTGGCGATCTTGGCGGTGCGCTTCGAACTGCCATTTCATGGACATCTCCTACTCAACGTGTGGTAGCATAACATCCTTTAGGACTTGGGCGTAGAGGTACTGATCCATGTTCTTATCCACCCAGTACAGGGGGCCAACCCCGTACCAGGAGAAGCACCCCCACACCATAACGTTCCATGATGCTAGAATGTCTTCGTGGTATACTGTGGCATGTAAGTGCAGCCTATTCGGCGATGGACTCAAGTTTTTCCGTCCGAGCTCATGAGGTTTACCTTCGTCTCATCCGACCACAGTATATTTCGCCACTGCTTTTCCTTCTCCGGACCGATCCAATCGAAGTGGTCTTCCACGAACTTCAGCCGCGCCTTCAGATGCTTCGGCGTCAGCATCGGGACCTTCCGAGGGCTTTTATCTTTCTTGGAGGCTCGTTTCATGGCAGAGTCATCCTTCGCGGTCGTTTTCCTTGGGCGTCTTATCTTTTTGGATTTTTTTGCGGTTATGGAGAGCCTTAAACACGAAGGTTTTGGATGATCCCAAGTACTCTGCGATTTCGCGTTGGTTGCTGCCTGCCTTGGACATTTTGCGGATGACCATCCACTGTGTTTCCGTGCAACTATGCACGCGACCCATTTTTCGTTGACTACAACTATAATTCGAGAATTAAAACCTTACATACTTCTTGTTTACATGATAAATACTTACCAGGATCCGAAAAACACAATATACCACCGAGAAACAATCTGTTATATCAAAATGGGGAATATGCGGTGTCCAAATGTGTTTTCGAATCGCCCGCACAGCAGTTTGTTATGACAATCGTTGAATTGCCACAAAAGGCTCTGTCTAACCAAAGGTGGATTAATCCGCACTTGTTTTGATAGCCCTGTTCCAATCGGCAATGAGACTCCCACCGAGAAAAATCACGTTGATTAGGAAGCCTTTTCGGCATTAATTACTCAATTCTCCCATTATACACACAACATTGAAGACTACCTTTCCTTCCTCGTTTGGCGGAAAACAACACAACGCTTTATGTGTATCGACTTAAATTCACCGATGACGTTCGGTGGTGAGAGAAAATATCAAGCAAGATGAAAGGTTTGTGTCTTATTTAGCTTTTCCCATGATTAAAATTCAGGGTGCCGTGGGGAGACGTAGCAGCAGTAATAAAAAAGTAAGCCAGAGACGAGCTCTTATTTAGTGAGAGTGATCGTGATGTAATCAGATTTACGGCCCGGACTAGCTGAGAATGGGAAGTGTTTCAATTTGTCATAAATATTTGAAATCTGGCGTTGAAATCCTTGGCCCGAAAACAACCCATCGAGCTGTGGCCACTGACCTGGAAGGTTTCTCGCTTGGGCCAAAATGTGACGCATGAGTTGAGGAAGGAATTAACGGTTCCAAACTTTGTATGCTGTCTTTTATGCCCGAGTTCGGCGTCTTTCTCCAGTCTTGATGTTCATCAAGCAAAAAGTGGTGCCACAAAGAACCATCTTCTGACGCGCGGTGAATATATCCGGGCCTCAACCGAAACCAAGCCAAAAACAGGGATCGTTGACTCGAGAAATCGAAAGGAAGAAATGTACAGAGACACAACTCGGTGGGAATTTACATAAGGAGGCATATGAAATGGCAATAACAATAAAGAGAAAAATTATAAAAGGAAAGAATTAAATAAAACTGTCTCATGACGAGTCCGAAGCGGGCCACAAAAGCATGATAATAGCGCTTAAATATATGAGCCTCGCCTGGATTGTACACGTGGTCAGCTTGATAAATGAGATGAAAAATTGGGTTATTACTCTTGGAAGTACTTTCAAAATGGTTTTGGAACGCTTCGCCAATCAAGGATTTTTGGAATGGATTCAAATTTTGATGCAGCATCGAATATAAATTCATTTAAACTGATAGAATGAATGTTGGTGACATTAGAATATAAAGCGCAACTGTTAGTTATCCAACTAATTATCAGTGCCTTAATTCACATCCATAATTAGGTTTATTATTTCCCCGAGATCCGTCTTAAAACATGCCTGTGTAATAAGCGTCTGGTTAGGTTAGCACACGTAAAGTGAATGAATGTGATCCGATACAAGTCACTCTTCCAATGACCCGCATAAAGCCATCATATTTTTCCTTTCATTTTCATATTGACTCTGTGATAGTCTGCATCCCAACAGTGTGTATCACAGAGCTCACAATAATTACGCATAAGAAGCGTACCCAGATTTGATGCTTGCTGAAGAATACTGAATCGACCCTGCCACAATGGTATACACACTCGAATGTCAGGCTGTTATTGCATCTTCAAACTCGGCGAGCGCGTGGAACATGACGCACGTGACCTGCACTCCGACGAATCTCCAACGGTTGATATCGCGTGTTGTTGTTTGTTTTTTTCATACTCCTCTCCCGTATCAATGTACTTGGATGGATTCTATCCAATCCGGTGCGCAATGTAGCTCCCCAGCCCTACACTTTCGCCGCACTCAAGCATAACCGGGGTCAGTGCAGGGCTGTGACCCATTGGAATTGCGGGACATGAACAGGTGCTTCTAGATACGATTGTAACCTTACATTATCGTGTATATTGTAACACACGCAATGCTGCCGAGTCGTAGTTAGTAGAAGAAACGCATATCGCATCTAATAGCTATAGGGTGTAGCCTATGCAGACTTATGTTGAGGACTTTATTGGTAAATATGGAACAGAAATAACATAACTGATCAACTACGTTATATATTAAAGTTCAAAGTGACCTTATTATAGAACAGTATTATTCTATGAGTAAGAATAACAATAATCTACACTGCGTTTCACAACTATAGAACCACTCATATTTTTTGGGTTTCCAGAGATATGTAAGAAGTCGTTTGAATTGAAGTGTATAGTGTAGAATATAATAACTATCTTCATTTGAAACACTGGCCATTTGAACTTTATTGTTGTGTTCAGACGCGGAACATTCAAAAACACTAGATTTCCAGTGTTTCATAACTATAGAACCAGATGGAAAAACTCTCACTCCTTTACAAAATAAACGTAAATTTCACATGAATTATAATAAGTTTCTAATTCTTAGGTCATCTTTAGTTCTCAATCAGTTCAAATAACCCATTCGGTGTGGTTTTGACCAAGCTGCGCCATGTATCTCGTTCTACGCAGATGATACTGTTCTTTTAAGCTCTTCAAATAACACACACTGCTTGTAAGCAGCATCTACTATTCGTAGGAACACTCTTTATAAATTATTGATAGGGTTTTGATCTGGTAAACAAGCTGCCCAGTCCAGAAACTGAAGCCCCAATTCAATAAACTGTGCCTTAACTTTCCGGATTTTACGAATTGATGCCAAATTATTCAATTATCACATTGTTTCTGATGTAAAAACAGCAGTAAATGAGACTGAATGTTCCGCGTCTGAACACAACAATAAAGTTCAAATGACCAGTCTTGTGAATGAAGATAGTTATTATATCGTACACTATATACTTCAATCCAACCCACTTCTTTTATATCTCTGCAAATTCAGAAAAAAATGAATCGTTCTATAGTTGTGCAACGCAGTGTATATGAGGGGCTTAGAATGAAAGGGGTGTAAGTGATTTGATCGAATTCTCTACATCGACTCTCTCTTTGGGTCATAACTTAGCTGCAAATACATTCCCAGCTGTATTTGACAATGTGGAAGATAGGTCAGAACCTCATCTATCGGATTCTATAGCAAACCTAAATTGGAACGTTTTTGCAGTTGAGTTATTAACTAAATAAAAAGCTGATGATTGCTACCTTTTTCGATCGATGATGATGAATGAAGAGAAATCGATCAAGTCACTTACACCCCTTGCATTCTGAGACCCTCATATAATAGTTTAGTTTCTATATTTCCACCCACCAATATTGAATGCCGATGTAAAAAGTAAATATGTGTTGAATGTCGATGAAGCTAGCGAACAAGGCAAATTTTCCGCAATCGTGAAAATTGTCCAATTTCAAATGCTCATTGCTCAGTCATTTCATGATGGAATGATGGAATTTTTGCGTCATTCGATTTCGACACTCCATAACAATTTTTATATTGAAGAAAATAATATATGTCATGAAACTAACTATCGAACAATTGAAAAATCTCAACCCCTATCCTAACGGAAATACCCACTTCTGATTGGTCGAAATTGACGACACATGCGGCGGGTCCCTAACAGAGACATCAAAACCAAGCTGCCTGGAAGAAATCAGCATTGCAAATACATGAAAGTAGGGGGATCTTTTGTTCCTACCGAAATTTGTTCCCTAACAGAGACATCAAAACCAAGCTACCTGGCATGGCATTTTTATATTGCAAGTAAGGGTAGTGATACGATTAATTCTAGCAAATAAAATTTGAATTTAGAACTTTAATGTTGGTTGCTTTGTGGAATTTCATATCAATCACCGATCGTGTATTGTGAAAAATTTAGCACAAGAGTAAGTGTAAAATTGTATATGACAGCAGTTGTGTTATAAATGACTAGATATATGACACGATTTATTTCAATTCTCATGAATAAAAACCAAGGTGTTTCCCGCTCGAGAACGGGTCGTTTAGTTTAAGCTGTCTGTTTTATTTCCATTTCAAATATGGTTTCTCTATATTAAAGTAATATGGTTTTACTGATGAGACAATTTGATAATTGTGTTCGGTATTGGTATTTATCTTATATTACTTTGATGAGTTTATTTTTCTTTATTTCGTCCATACATTACCCAGGACGCATCTCGTCTAGGATCACAAAGGGCGATTTTCATCATATTTCGTTCCACTTCGGTATCTTTTATCTGATACGCATCATCCGAAAAATTAATTCTCCACTCGTCACCCCCCCCCTCTTTTTTTTTTTTTTCCAAAAATGACTTTCTCCAAAAAGACGATCAACACATCAAATTAAAGCCCATGAACTAATAGGAGTACCGGTAAGTTTCTTCGTTTTTTTTCAAAAATAATACTTTATTCTGCAAAAATGTTTACAAATTTCTTATTCAAAGTATTGCCCATCGCTAGTCACAAGTTTTTCCCATCTTTTCGGCAATTCACGGATCCCTTTGCGAAAATAATCGGCCGGTTTGTCGGCTAACCACGAATCGATAACATTTTTGACTCCATCAAAATTGGAGAAGTGCTGGTCAACCAGGCCATGTTGCATCGATCGAAATCGGACGGAGCAATGTCTGGAGAATACGGTGGGTGGGATAAAGGGTGTGTCACATCAAATTGCATCACGGAAAAAACGCTGTAGAAATTTAATTTTTAGGAATTATATCTTCAGCTTTCGCTTATGATCAGATAAGAGTGTATAGATAACGTTGGCCATGCTTCACTGTCAATTTTTCGTAAATTTGGAAAAATGTCGTCGAACGAAAAAGAGCGTCGTGAATTAATCCTGTGCACTCATTTCGAGAATCCGGAGTTGTCACATCGGGACATCGGTAAGATGCTGGGAATCGTCCAATCCACGGTCTGCAGAGTACTAAAACGATACTTCGAGAACCTAATCATCGACCGGAAGGTGAAGAACGGCAAAAATGGATGCTCCGTCAGTGAAAAAGATCACAAGCGCGTAGTTAAGCAGTTTAGAGTGATCCGAGAAGTTCGGTCCGGGATGTCGCCAATAAGCTGAATTTGTCAAGTTCATTCGTCCAGCGGACCAAGCAGCGGGAGGGCCTGCGTACATACAAGGTTCAGAAGGCTCCTAACCGCGACGAAAGGCAAAACATGATGGGGAAGACGCGAGCCCGGAAGCTGTACACCGAAATGCTGACGAAGTCGCATTGCCTGGTAATGGACGACGAAACCTACGTCAAAGCGGACTTTCGTCAGCTACCGGGCCTATTGTTCTTCTCCGCAGAGGACAAATTCAGCGTTCCGGAGGAGATTCGCAAGCAGAAACTTTCCAAGTTTGCCAAAAAGTACATGGTGTGGCAAGCGATCTGCTCTTGCGGAAAGCGGAGCGCCCCCTTCGTGATGACCGGCACGGTAAACGGGCAGGTTTACCTTAAGGAGTGCCTACAGAAGCGCTTACTACCACTATTGAAGCAGCACGAGGGCCCGACCATCTTCTGGCCGGATCTCGCTTCGTGCCACTATTCAAAGGACGTGTTGGAGTGGTACGAAGCAAACGGGGTCACCTTCGTGCCAAAGGAAATGAACCCGCCCAACGCGCCGGAGCTTCGCCCAATAGAGAAATATTGGGCGATTATGAAGCAGGCCCTCCGGAGGAACCCAAATGTTGTCAAATCGGAGGCGGACTTCAAGAGAAAATGGATTTCTGTTAAAAAAAAACTACAACCTGACGTTGTACCGTTGAACCTTATGGACGGGGTAAAGAGGAAGGTGCGAGCATACGGGCTTGGGCTCGAAGTATGAATAAAAAGCGTTACGGAACCGTTTGGTACATCACGCCACTCGGGTCCGCCAACCTACGGTCGACAACGTGGAGCGTGCAGCGTCAGCAGTATGCAGTCATAAGAGGGCCGCGAGCGCATGGCTCGCCCTCTTTTTCGCTGTGCAGTTCTTGTGGAGCACCGGTGGTGCCGTGTGATTAGTGATAAGTGAATAAATTGTTGAAAGTAGTTAGTTTTTAAAAGTGTTTGCATATCACGATTCCCATAAGTGGTGTCAGAAGTGGGATCGTGAGGTGTTAAAATAGTGGAAGATCCCGCCGCACGAGTAACCAGCCGTCGAAGGATCACCCGGATGCTGCAAACACAACCGTAAGTGAATTACTTCTCAACATCTAAAACTCTATTATCAATCATGCCGGAAACAAGAGCCAGTGAACTTGAAGCACTCAAAACAGAGCTTGAACAGCTCCGAGCATTGGTAGTGGCCAGGGAGGGCAACAAATATGCCATCCCCGACCCTATTAAAAATATGTCGGAATTTTCCGGAAATAAAAAGGAATTGGCAAGTTGGCTCAAGGAAGTCAACGAGCTTTACGAAATGTTTAAAATAAAAGGCGAGAACGGGCAACCCGACTCGCTTAGCTCGATATATTTGCGGGCAATAAAAAATAAAATCAAAGGGGACGCTCGCGTGATATTATGCGCAAATGGTGATCCCGATACCATTCACGGTATCAAATCGGTTCTCATCGAACAATATGGGGACCAGAAGGACTTCGCCACTAATTTGTCGGCGATGTTCCATTTGAAGAAAGGAGATAAGAATCATTTGAGATTCTTTAATGAAATCAAAGAAATTAACACTAGGCTAAAAGCCAATCTATCCTCGAACCCGTTATCGGCTCGAGAGGTAGTTGATGTGATAACAATCACACGATATTTGGACAACATCGGAGAACCCCTGGCCTCCATTATCAGGCAATCGAAACCAAAATCTTTAGAAGAGGCATACCAGGCTGTATGCACTAATCAAAACGCGGAAAGTAGAACGAAACCCGCAAAACAAATTTTCAAACAGCACAGTAACCCTAGTAGCAGTGGTTCTGGTGGCTATAATAATAACAACAACAGCAACAGCTCTTACAGAGCATATGCCAAAGAAACGAACGCAAAAACTGCATTCAAACGACCGATTCAGCAATTTAAACCGCGCGTGGAACATAACACCAACGAGGTTGACGTGGATAGTGATGATGATGATGACGATGATGACAATAACGCGACCGAGTGCGAAGTGCAAAATACACGCGAAGTAAATTTTCACAGAGGAGAGGAAGACCAGACAATAACTTGAACAATTTCATTCCTTACATTCGCTACCGATCTAACAAGGGAATCTTAAAATTCTTGATAGACACAGGTGCGAACAAATCGTATATGAATCCAGAACATGTGGCAAACGCAAAAGTGACTGATCAGCCAGCCATCGTCACGAACAAAAATGGAAAATTTATTTTGGATAAAGTGGTGCACGCGAATCTTTTTCCGAAAGATGTCAACAGAGCACTACCATTTCATGTGTTTAAATTTCATAAATTTTTTGACGGGCTCATAGGGTACGAAAACTTAGCAGCCTTGAAAGCCGTGATCAATACAGATAAACACGAGTTGATTATTGGGAAATCTACGTACCAATTTTACCGGTATTTCCCTTCTTCCATGAATTTTCACGAAAATTTCGAAACTTTCATGAAAATTCCAACTTTACAAGATGGAACGTTTCTAATCGAAGATGAGCTTAACATTACTGCAAATGTTTCAGTCCAACCGGGACTTTACTTGGCAAAGAATAATAGTGCGATGGTTCATTTACATTCAAAAGGCCTACCGAAGCCTATATTGTCGAAACCATTCGAAAATAAAGACTTTCTTATAAAAACCGATAATCCAAAAGAGAATTTGAATTTCCCTGCGGATCATCTAAATAAAGAGGAGGTCAAACTTCTTGCAAAGACCTTACAGCCATTCAAAAGCATCTTCTTCCAGGAAGGTCAAAAACTTGCCTTTACACATCAAGTAAAGCATAGAATAGAGACCACCGATAACAAGCCAATACACCAAAAGACATATAAATATCCGTACCATCTAAGAGAAATAGTGAGTGAACAAATCCAAAAGATGTTGGATACAGGCATTATTAGAGAGTCTTCATCTGCCTGGACTTCTCCTATTTGGGTCGTACCTAAGAAGGTCGACAACTCAGGTGCGAAAAAGTACCGCATAGTGGTAGATTACAGAAAATTAAATAAAATCACACCGTCTGATCGGTATCCAATACCGGAAATCAGCGAAATTTTGGATCGTCTAGGAAATGCGCAGTATTTCTCTGTGCTCGACCTGGCCAGCGGGTTCCACCAAATAGAGGTAGACCCAGCTGACATCCCAAAAACGGCGTTTAACGTCGATCATGGGAAAAACGAATTTGTGCGGATGCCGTTCGGATTGAAGAATGCGCCCGCAACATTCCAACGCCTGATGGATTCGGTATTACGGAAACATTTAGGTATTAGATGTTTCGTCTATATGGACGACATCATAATTTTTTCCAGCTCTTTGGAAGAGCACATGAAAGACATTCAAAAGGTTTTAAAAACTCTAAAGGAAGCAAACTCTAGAGTTCAGTGTGACAAGTCGGAATTCCTTCGTAAAGAAGTTGAATTCCTCGGTCACGTGGTTACTACGGAAGGGGTTAAACCTAATCTCAAGAAGGTTGAAGCAGTGAAAAACTGGCCTCTTCCGAAAACCCCGAAGGAACTAAAATCCTTCCTTGGAACAATTTCATACTATAGAAGATTCATTCCCGACTTTGCTAAAATCACAAAGCCGATGACAAGTGTGCTTCGTGGAAAAACCAAATCCATAGAAATTACTCCGGAATATGAAAAAGCCTTTACTGAATTGAAAAATATAATGAGTTCGGATCTCTTATTGCACTACCCCAATTTTGACGAGCCGTTCGTTTTGACTACGGACGCGTCAAACTTTGCGATCGGGGCGGTCCTCACACAGATAGTGAATGGAGGTGAAAAACCCATTGCCTATCTATCAAGAACATTGACAAAGGCGGAAGAGAAATATTCTGCCACCGCCAAGGAACTGTTAGCTATCTATTTTGCAGCTAAAAAGTTCCGGCCATATCTGTATGGTAGGCAGTTTACCATATACACAGATCATGAGCCTCTTACTAAGGAAATCAAGTTAACAGATGCTACAGGACGAGTGACTCGCCAACGGCTATACCTGGAGCAATTCGATTTCCAGTTGGTTTACAAAAAAGGAAAACAAAATGTAGTGGCCGATGGTTTATCCCGGATACCACGAGCTGACGAATCTGAACTAAATATTCAAACCGTTTTGCAAAACGAGCTTTATGAAAATGACCCGATATATGGACTAGAAATAATTAACAAGTTTAGGAATCAGCTGATAATTAATGTGTCAAACGATCCTAGAAAATCGGCTCACATATTTTATTCTATATTTTCAGGTTACAGCAGGCATACTTTCAACCGTGGAGAATATTCCGAAGATGAAATCCGAAACATTCTTAAAAGTTATCTTTCCCCGACCATATCCAATGGTATATTCGCTCCCCTAGAGATTGCACAATTGTGTTCTAAAATAATGAAAGATCAATTCAAAGGCATGAAAGTACAATTTTGCAATCTAAAACTCCCTGATCTTATTTCTAAAACTGATCAAGAGGAATTTATTCGTAAGAGCCATAATTTTAACCACAGAAGTTGGAAGCTCACATACGAGGAGATTCGTCAGTCAGTTTTCTTCCCCGATATGATTACGAAGATCAAATCATTCGCAAAAAATTGTGAGGACTGCAAGTTCGCGAAATACGAACGACGTCCCTTCAAAATTCCAATAACTCGAAGAGCATACGACAAACCATTAGAGAACATTTTCATTGACGTATACGTCAAGGAGGGTGAAAAATTCCTTACCCTTGTTGACGCATTTTCCAAATTTGCCCAAATTTTCAAAATCCAGAATGAAACGGCGGATGAGCTGATCGAAGTAATTACAAAATACTTTAAAATTTTCGGCCTACCAAAAACTATAACATGTGATCAAGCCACATCTTTCAGAAGCTCAAAATTCAAAACCTTTCTCCAAAATCAAAATATTGATATACACTTTGCCAGTACTAGTAACAGCAATGGCATTGTCGAGAGATACCACAACACGCTTTTAGAAATGTACATGTCAAACAGGAGAAAACTTGAAGAACTAACCTTATACGAAGGGCTCTCCATAGTAACTGCCCTATATAACGATACCAAACATTCAACTACGAAATTAAGACCTAGGGATATAATTTTTGGAAATTCTCATTCGTTGAACCCGGAGGATATAAATACACAGAAAGCAAAAATAATACTAACTGCCAGGGAAAATATTGCGTTAGAAGCGAGGACACACAATCAGAAAAATGAAAGTCAAAACAATAAAGAATATGAAAACCTCACCATCAGTGAAGCTTTAGTTAAAGGGAAAGGAAAGCCGACCCCTTACACCAATAGATTTAGGCCAATTAAAATCCAAAGTCAAACCAGCAAAACTGTAACAGATGAAAAGGCTATCAAAATTCACAAATTAGATATGAAAAGAGCTAACTAAAACAACACTTTATATTTTCTTGCAGAATACTGTGGCTCCTTACGCTGGTAGGGATGGCCACTTCAGACTTGAGAATTCATACCCTGGATCAGAGTCCGATCATTATAGTTCCGTTAGGACCCGCTAAAATAAGCACTAGTTCTCTGCGAATTGTGCACCCCATAAACTTGACCTCAATTGGAACAATTGTAGAAAGCTTTAACGCCGTTTCTATGGAGAGATTGTCGAATCAAACGCCTTTTAAGTCAATAGTTAAAGCAAAATTAGACAAAATAAACTTGAGTTACAACCGAATAAAACCACTACGTAGGAGAAAACGATGAGAATCTCTCGGAAAGGCCTGGAAATACGTATCGGGAAGCCCTGATGCAGACGACCTTAAGATTATAAATTCGTCATTAAATTCATTAATTAGCGAGAATAACAAGCAAATAAGAATCAATAGTGCTTTCGATTCACGAATGAGCAACATTACAAAAGCAATTAACGTCATACTGGAAAATGAGGAAAATGTAATACATTCCTTAGAGGGCTTTGATGTATTAGAATTAATATTCAAAATTGATGAGCTATTATACTACTTAGACATAATCGAAGAGGCGATCACACTAGCGAGACGGAGTATCCCAAGCAGCCGCATCATTCACCTCGACGAATTGGAAACCATTCATCATTCCCTCATTAATGACGGTTTCGGGCTTAACTCGGTCGATAGCATACTTAGTACTGCCAATGCCTACGCAGTATTAAACAACGAAATTTTCATGTACATACTGAAGATACCCAGGATCAAAAATGTACAGTACACCCTCAACTTCATTGAACCAGTCATTGTAGATCACCACAGAGTCCACCTACAAACACAGTTTTATTTGAAAGGACAGAAATCATTCATGTTAAAAAGCGCTTGTTCCAAAGCCAACGCCATGTTTATATGTTCCTCAACGGATCTAGAACCTTTGACGGGTTGTATGCAACAATTGGTCTCCGGAAATACAGCAGAGTGTCCCATAGAACGCACCTACGGAAACAAAACTATTCGGAAAATCAATGATGGCAATATAGTCGTCAATGCAATCAATGTAACACTTTCGTCAAACTGTTCAGTCACCCAACGCACTCTACAGGGGTCGTTCCTAATCCAATACTCAAACTGTACACTGAAATTGGATGACGAGGAATATGTCAACACAAACATGGAGATACAGCCGTTCATACCTACCACGGGATTGAAGCCGAAAATCTCCATTGGAAACTTCATTTCCTGGGATGGATAGCATCCGTAATCTCATCAACTTTACTAATCTGCATACTGGGTTCATCCATAATCATCGTTTTGAAATTCGCCGCCTGGAAGACACTCCTTACCAACAGCAAACCAGAAGTCATCGAACAGGATACCATCGCATCAACCGAGGCCCATCCCGAGTCCAGAGAGGTACCGCTGATACTTCAGCAGTAGACGAAAGCCGAGGACGTCTTTCAGCTAAGGGGGAAGCCGTTACGGAACCGTTTGGTACATCACGCCACTCGGGTCCGCCAACCTACGGTCGACAACGTGGAGCGTGCAGCGTCAGCAGTATGCAGTCATAAGAGGGCCGCGAGCGCATGGCTCGCCCTCTTTTTCGCTGTGCAGTTCTTGTGGAGCACCGGTGGTGCCGTGTGATTAGTGATAAGTGAATAAATTGTTGAAAGTAGTTAGTTTTTAAAAGTGTTTGCATATCACGATTCCCATAAGTAAGAAAATGCCAAAAGTTGTTTAATAGTTTTTATTTGACTGTCTAAAATTTTGAATAGGATCGGTCTACTGGGCGAATTTCTACAGCGTTTTTTCCGTGATGCAATTTGATGTGACACACCCTTTAGGACCTCCCATTTCAGAGTTTCCAAATATGTTTTGACCGGTTTTGCGACATGTGGCCGAGCATTGTCGTGCTGCAAAATAACTTTATAGTGTCTTTGCTTGTATTGTGGCCGTTTTTCCTTCAGGGCACGGCTCAAACGCATCAATTGTCGTCGGTAGAGGTGAATAGTCACCACTTTTGGTTGCCATTGCCTCACGCGACACCTAATTGATTTTGCAAATGCGAAAACGAATCTATTTGCTCCGATTGCATGACCTCTACACGCAGTGGCAACATAGGAACTGATGCTTTTGATTGCGATTGCATCACCGGACACTCAATCGATTTTTCAAACGAATTCATTCGCTCCGACGGAATTCCATGACCTCTCCACGCAGTGGCAAAGTAGAAACTGATTCTCTTGGTCTCAATTGCATCACGGGAATCGAATGCGCAAATCTTCCTTTGCTCGAGCGCATTTGCAAGCGAATGAAAGAAATCTCAGCCTGCATGTATTTGCGATGACGGTTTATCCAGTTGCTTTGATTTCGCGTCCGTGTTCGGGAACACGTTTCGATCTCCACAAAAACAATCATTACATTGAGCTAGATTGTTATGATTTCAATAGGCAATTTAAAGCTATTGAAACAAGTTTACGGGTCAATAATTAACAATTATAGAACTCGTTGACATTTTGTCTTTCAAATGAAATGATTGTCAAATCACCCGGTCAGCCGGAAAAGAGGTATTAACGTTCAAAACCTTGCAGTCCAGCGTCACTCTTTCATTTTCGATACTTTGAACTTACACCCCGGTACAGAAGTGAAAGACGTAGTCCTACGTCAACACCCTTTATTTTATGCCGTTGGAGCAGTTGTTCGCATGTGAAAACACTGCGTTCGACGTCTCGTGGCTTCAATTCATACGGCATCCAACGGCCTATCTTTCGGATCATTCCCATTACAGTAGAACCCCGATTATCCGCGAGCGGATGATCCGCGGAGTGGTTTTTCCGCGCAAGCGAATTCCATAGTGATTCTATGAACCTTCCCTAAATTAGTCAATGAGTGGTTGATTTTTGTTCTTTTGTTTTGGTCTTGACTATCACATTATTTGACCACTGGTGTACACGACCTTACAGATGGATAGTTTAATGATACCTGTATTGATAGAACATAGTTTTCATGGTGAAATGTCTTTTTTTTTGTGTTTGCATCTCATTTTTAGGCATTTATTGCGTTATCCGCAATTTTCGTAATCCGTGGTGAGCTTGCCAGACTATTTCGCGGATAATCGGGGTTCTTCTGTACTTTTAAACGATCGGATATGGTTTGCTGAGTTACTCCAAGTGTATCTGCAAGTTCTTGTTGTGTTTGTGATGGATCTTGATCGAGTAAAGTAAAAGTTATGACTTTTTGAAAAAAAAAGGGGAAAAATGTTTTCTCGGAGCACCAGGTAATTTTGGAAAATCATAACTCAAGAACAAAAAATAATACCTCTCTGATTTCTGGATATAGTATGTAAAAAACCTCAGCTTTCGAGAAAAATTTGAAAAAATATAGCGCTCTTTGTCCTTAAACTATGTAAACTATGAAAAACAAATACAATCAATAATTACGAAAACAAAATTCTATTTTCCGCAGGTATAATATTTTTTCGACTCATGTCCAACCACTGCGTTGGTGGTCAAAGTTATCACGACACCGAGCATGTTGTTTGGTCGTGCGAGAAGTATCCAGAAGTTGTAGCCAGATCGAATTTAGAAAACTTCGAGCCCGTGGGAAACAACCCAATGTACCGGTGCAGGATGTGTCCTTGAGTACATGTGCGGGTTAGACCTTGAGTACATGTCCCAAATCTATGTTTTCCTCAAAACTATAGATCTCTGTGTTTAATCATCAGTATTGTCCAAACCTCCTTATGTCCCTTCCTCTTCCTGATGAAAATTGTCACCATACTAACCTCGAGTCGTCCGCGAGTAATCGGTTCTCCATCCTATTAACCGTAGAATAAGCAAAATTGTAAATAAGCTTTAGAACTAAAATCAGATATACAATTTGGCCCCTCTAAACTTATGCAACTGAGCCTGAACAAATAAATGATTTTAAAAATAAAATAATATTTTTTCCAAAAAGACTAACTAATTGGCCTCAATCTGATATATCGGAATCGGTTCAGGTGGTTAAAAGAGTTATCTGTTTCGAATATATCACGTTTTCATTATAAAGGGTGTGCCACATCAAATTGCATCACGGAAAAAACGCTGTAGAAATTCGCCCAGTAGACCGATCCTTTTGAAAATTTTAGACAGTAAAATAAAAACTTTTGGCATTTTCTTTTTATTCATACTTCGAGCCCAAGCCCGTATGCTCGCACTTTCCTCTTTACCCCATCCATAAAGTTCTGTACAACGTCAGGTTGTAGTTTTTTTTGAACAGAAATCCATTTTCTCTTGAAGTCCGCCTCCGATTTGACAACTTTTGGGTTCTTCCGGAGGGCCTGCTTCATAATCGCCCAATATTTCTCTATTGGGCGAAGCTCCGGCGCGTTGGGCGGGTTCATTTCCTTTGGCACGAAGGTGACCCCGTTGGCTTCGTACCACTCCAACACGTCCTTTGAATAGTGGCACGAAGCGAGATCCAGCCAGAAGATGGTCGGGCCCTCGTGCTGCTTCAATAGTGGTAGTAAGCACTTCTGTACGCACTCCTTAAGGTAAACCTGCCCGTTTACCGTGCCGGTCATCACGAAGGGGGCGCTCCGCTTTCCGCAAGAGCAGATCGCTTGCCACACCATGTACTTTTTGGCAAACTTGGATAGTTTCTGCTTGCGAATCTCCTCCGGAACGCTGAATTTGTCCTCTGCGGAGAAGAACAACAGGCCAGGCAGCTGACGAAAGTCCGCTTTGACGTAAGTTTCGTCGTCCATTACCAGGAAATGCGGCTTCGTCAGCATTTCGGTGTACAACTTCCGGGCTCGCGTCTTCCCCACCATGTTTTGCCTTTCGTCGCGGTTAGGAGCCTTCTGAACCTTGTATGTACGCAGGCCCTCCCGCTGCTTGGTCCGCTGGACGAATGAACTTGACAAATTCAGCTTATTGGCGACATCCCGGACCGAACTTCTCGGATCACTCTAAACTGCTTAACTACGCGCTTGTGATCTTTTTCACTGACGGAGCATCCATTTTTGCCGTTCTTCACCTTCCGGTCGATGGTTAGGTTCTCGAAGTATCGTTTTAGTACTCTGCTGACCGTGGATTGGACGATTCCCAGCATCTTACCGATGTCCCGATGTGACAACTCCGGATTCTCAAAATGAGTGCGCAGGATTAATTCATGACGCTCTTTTTCGTTCGACGACATTTTTCCAAATTTACGAAAAATTGACAGTGAAGCATGGCCAACGTGATCTATACACTCTTATCTGATTATAACCGAAAGCTGAAGATATAATTCCTAAAAATTAAATTTCTACAGCGTTTTTTCCGTGATGCAATTTGATGTGACACACCCTTTATCACGCGAACATTTTTTTCGAGCGTTATATATAGTAATGCTTCGAAATCCGGACGCTTAAGCGCTCACGAATATAACTTCAACTACTTAAAAATATTGACATATCATAGCATGAAAAATTAGCGAATTAGAAGTCCTTCATTTAAGTTATGAATCACAGAATTCCACAAAATCATGTTATATTTGTTCAAAATTTGAAATTTCTTTCATCATGTCGTGATTTTAAATCCGGACACTTTTTTCATCATGCTTTGAAATCCGGACACTTTTGCTTTTAAATCCGGACACTTGTTTTCTTTGCAATTCTTTGAGAGAAATTATTTATTAATTCTTGTAGAACTTATTAACGGGTGCGTCATAAGTAGCGGGACTAAATGGAAACACGTTTGGTACAATTTTTTTTATTAATTTATTATTTATTGTATTTTTACAAGATGACCACTACAAGATGGCGCCATATATACATATTTTCAAAATCCTTTCAATATGGGTATCAAAGGAAAGGGCTTGATTAGTAGAATACAATAATTTATGAAAAATGTAAATCAAAGATGGCGGCCGCTACAAAATGGTGGATTACATATTCCCTCAGAACCCCATCAATATGGGTATCAAACGAAAGGGCTTGGCTAGTAGAACACAGTTATTGATGGAAATTGTAAATACAAGATGGTGGCCGCTACAAAATGGTGGATTACATATTTTCTCAAACCCCATCAATATGGGTATCAAATGAAAGAGATCGACTAGTAGAACACGGTTATTTATGAAAAATGTAAATCCAAAATTTTAAAGAAATAGTTGAACGGTTTTATTGTAGAGAAATATACTAATGATACAGATAATGAACTAAGAACTAAAAACATAAATAAGTAAAAAATCCCTTTTTAAGTTCAACGGTTTCATTGTGATTAAACTAGCTAGAAAATAATAGGGCAAGTAGCAGTTAGTAGTTACCACACCCCGTTCTTTATTAATCTAGGGCATTGATGAGACTAAAATAAAATCGAGGGATATGTAATGAAACATCTAACTGAAGAAAATGGAAATCTGACGTGGCTCATTTTGAATTTGTGCTCAAATAGTCAACTACTTGCAGATTTTGATGCAGCTTTGAAAAAAAACATTTTTAGCGACCGCCATCTTGGATTTACATTTTTCATCAATAATTGTATTCTACTAATCAAGCCCTTCCATTTGATACCCATATTGATGGAGTTCTGAGAAAATATGTAATCCACCATTTTGTAGAGACCGCCATCTTGGATCTACATTTTTCATCAATAATTGTATTCTACTAATCAAGCCCTTTCATTTGATACCCATATTGATAAGGTTTGGAAAAAAATGTATATGACGCCATTTCGTGCTGGCGGTAATTTTCGATTTGAATTTCTCATAAATAACTGTGTTCTACTAGTCAAGCCGTTTCGTTTGATACCCATATTGTTGGAGTTTAGTAAAAATATGAAATCCGCCATTTTACAGCGGCCGCCATTTTGGATTTTGAAGATCATGAAATACGCTGTTTTATAATGACTGTAGAGATAAAGGTGTATCCCAAGTTTCAGATCAATCGGTCAACAAAAAGGGACAGTGGCACAGCGCTACAGACAAAGTTACAAAGTTATCCACGTACATACAAACGGGTCATATAATCGACCCCGTGCTGTATACCGAAGAGTTTTGCGGTTTCCCGGGTCGAAAATCTTTGCTCCACACTCCATACTCCATACTAAGTCTTCTAACATACCCTTATGCAACTCTTCAATGAGAAATTTAATCGTCAACTTTTGACCGTCCGGATTTAAAAGCATTTTCTGAATGTGCTTTTTATTCCGGACATGGGTTTGTGAAATTCGCATTGATTTTTTATTTTTTACATTTTTTTGTTAACAGCTAGGTTCTATGTTTGACACTAAACTAAATTGACACAATAGTAACTATCAGTCACATTAATTCAACATGCAAAAAATGTCATGCTTTAGGAATGTAATGAAAAAGTGTCCGGATTAAAAAGCGTCTGGATTCAGAAGCATCACTGTAATCGAGACGTTACTGTTTTATTGTTGAGGCTGAGAGACAATAGGCCATATGAATAAAAACAAAATTCAGCTTTACTTTACTTCAGTCGAGCAGGCGAGCAGTGAGATTAAGTTTTTACTACGTTTGGTATGAATAAAAGTAACAACTAAGTATTTACTTTTCGAAAATGGATGTTTAGCTGATTTCGTATGAATAAAACAGCATTTATCAATTATTTACGCCGTAATTATCAAGTGTGCTCATGAGCATACTTTGGATCTGGAAACACATTCATTCGTTTTGATGTCATATCCGATTTCTGTTTAATGCTGCTTCCTTGCGCTTAAAGTTAAACAAGTTAAACAATCCGCATTGATGACATTGAGTTTCGTTTACTAGTTTAGGGGAGCGTCAAAAAATTGATTGTTTTTCAGGCGGAATGAACACGTTTTTAAAATTTAAATTATGAATGAAAAATAACCTTTCCGTACCAAATTAGCATTCTGTTTAAAATAAAAACACCTTTTGACGTAGAACTACGTCTTTCATTAAGGGTGCCAAATCAGGAAACAGGTCACGTTTTTATGAAATAAAGTTAACGTTAATAACCATTTTTGCCGCGAACGGTCTTTGGCGATTTGCATACCAAACGAATCGGAAATTCCCTAAGATTTGTTTGATATGCTATACATTACAATCCCATAGTCTGCATATAGTTTTAACTGATGAAAATTGGAAGCATTCCCATTTTCTCATACATTTGTTCTTCATGTTTGTGTGCTTTCCCGAACAGAGCTGTCAATAACGAGCAACTTATCGACGAGCAACGAAGGGGAAATCGTACGAGTAAAGTCTCCGTGAACAAAGGAAAAGAAGAAGAACGAAGGTGAATATTTGTCTAGAGCATAAACAGTGGATCTCGCTGAGGCAAACTTCCATTCTTCGTAAGGAAATCGACTGCACAACATCGTTGCTGGGCGAGCTGGACGGCGAGGGATCGAATGCCTTTCTCAAGGCAATGGGGGTGGAGGAGTAATATGATGGATAAAGTAAAGTTTTCCAGGGGCCTTTTTGAAGGTTATAGACGAATGAGCTGAAGAAGTTTAAAGTCTCAAGAAAGGAAGGAAGGCAAACTTTCAGTATCGTTCTGTATTCAAATTAATTATTCTTCCTTATTTTGCGTTATCACATGCCTTCGTTTCGGATTGAGCTGTGGACGCGACCAAATTACTCACTCGTTGATGTCTCTGGCATTGCAATCATTGCATCAAACTGACGCCATTGCATAAAGGTTCTGAGCTACAAAATTGTGTGGATAATCATCAAGCTAGGCTATCGTCAGCTCACCAAGAAAGAAATGTTCTGAAATTTTGTCAGTGATTTGGTTTCACATGACGGTAGGAAAACTCTTCCCACAGAGGATGACAGCTAAGCTAATCTAGATTGGCAATATTAACAAAAAGGGTTTCTGTTGAAAAAAGCGCGAAACGGAGATAAGTGTGTGTATATTAAGTTACTTCAAGCCATCGATATATGGATATTTGTGTGCGTACGTGCGTGGTTCATAACCCGTCCGTAAAAATAGTGCATCTTCCCTACTCTGAAACCCCATTTGTAATGATAAATATATACAAGGAGGGAAGATAGCGTGAGGGAAATTTTTACGCTAGAATAATAGTAATGAAACTCTACTGATGCAAATATTCAGCCTTTTTCCAAGCAGTTAACATTGTTTGTTTTCTGTCATCAATGCATTGAACTAACGCTATGGTGAAGCAGGTGTTAAAGTTGTGCACCAAAAAAATATTTGGGGAATACCAAGTTATTCAATAAGTTATATTAAGGAGGGACCCATGTCTGGAAGGTAGGAAAATAATGAATTTTCATGGATTTATGTCGGATGTTACGAATAAAGTGAAGTGTTTGTGCATGTTGATTATTGTTTAGGGTATATTTGAAGATATATTTTCCATTTATTGAGTGCTCGAATAATGATTATGACGCTGTTGACAGCTGGATGTGTAGATGATGCTGTCTGAAAATCGGTACCTTGCTGGTGGTATCGGTTCTGAATCAACGGGGTGTCGTAGAACAAATTCCAATAAATATTTTGAAACTTCAGGACAATACCTAAAGCGTTATTTTCATGAGAAATCTCTAAATAGAGATTTTAAAAAAATCGAAAAAATTAGATATCAGAAAACAGCTATGTAACGCTTTAGATAATTCATTTTTACATGCTGATAACAATTTTTCAGTCAAATCGGTCGAGTAGATCTTGAGATATCGATACCACCAGTTGAAATAATATGGTTTCGAGAAAAACGTGTTTTAAAATTCGAACAGAAATACTATATCCCTTGAGGTGACTTCATACTTTTGGCTGTAACTTTCCAACGAAATCAAATATCGAAAAATCCTTCTAGGGCAACATTTCTGAGGGCATAAAGCTTCCCAAAAATGCAAAAAAAACAACCAGACCGGCAACCAGACCGGCAGCACATCCCCCCCCCCCAATAAGTTATTACTTTATTTGGGCTCGTGTGCCAGTCGCAAAACTGCTTTCAACTAAGATTACATTTGCGCTAATTTTGACCATAATGAAGCAGTGCTACTCTTTTCGAGGTTGTTGAGATTAGCAGATAAAGTTTTTTTTTGTTTATGTAGTCACCAAGAAAGTAAATGCCGTTCTGAAATTTTGTATGTGATTTGGTTTCGCTTGCCTGTAGCAAAACTTTCTCCACTAAGGATGACAGCTGCGCTTATCTTGAGGATGTATTGTTCTGCGAGCACAATAATGACTCATCAAACAATTATCGTCAAATGATTCTACAATGAAAACATTTCAAGGCGATCAAACCGGTAGAATGGTTATTTTAAAATTTTCGTAGCATTGTAAAACAATATCCGCAGTTATGAACAAGCGACTTGAATTAAACCACAGCGTAGTTCTACGTCAACAATGTGTTCGTGTCACAACCTCTTATATTTTTTTACAAGTTTAAAAAAAATCTTGTACGAAAATTGTTTGTGAAGACAACTTTACATTATAATGAAAAGTTTCGGTAACAATGTTGGAAATGTATAGATAAAAGGTTAAATAAAAGTCAGAAATATGTGTTTTAAGTAATTAAATAACATAATGTAAAAATTTTCATTCAAATTTTAACATTTGAAAACTGGTTTCGTGTCTTCTAATCTGATAGGTATTACACTCGGTATTATTTCGAACATGCGTTAAAATGAAATTAGTAAAGTAAACTTTTATTCATACGGATTCAAGTAAATACTAGGAAAGTTTACTTTACTTGGAAACGGGCAGAATAAGTAAATACTTTTTTTTTTCATACGTCCTATTTTGAAAAATTTTCCTGAAGTGAAAATGGATAAGGTTCGAAAAGAGTCGGAGAGGGTCGGACTAAAATCGACTGTTTTCGGTTAATTTGGTATGGAATTGCTCCGAAGGAAAAATGGGACGATTAGACCATCTTTTTTGATAGAAAATTGCTATTAATGTGAGCTTAGTTTGAGTGATATAAACTACTAGTAATCATAATATATTTGTCATTTCCTTACATGTTATGCTCAGATCATGTGGACTATAAAACACCATGCCACGTAATATTCACAACACTATATGCCGTAATGTATTTCTCCTTTTGACAAAGTTTGGTTATTACCCGAGAAATGTAAACGCCAACAAACCCCGGCTTAAGTTCTAACTCACCTACTACCTGTCTGATTAGCTATTATGCAATACGTAGTTAGCTACACGCCTATATCGCGTGGGGGTCAAAGCGTAGAAGCTGCAGCGGATATTAATTTGCTTTTTGCTGTGGTTCTGTTTGACTCATCGATCTACTTGTTGAGAAATCCAACATAAAATTCTGTGTTATGTCATACACACTCTGTACATTCCGCAGATTTCCTGCGCAGCTGGTTTCCACCAGCAACCTGTCGGATTGTTTACTATCAGGAACGGGTTATAAATTCCAGGTAGCGCTTGAATTTCCCCCTGCATGGATAAACCATTCAGTCGGGTTATTTCGCTTTCGGCAGCGAGGCGATAGCACAACAATACTAGTCTCGTGATAAATCCCCATCCGGTCGGTCGGTCGTCAGAACAGCCGCACATGCACACACAAGTAGACCTGCAGGAAACCTTGACTTAGTAGCTGAGTCAAGTAGTCAATTGCACGCACACACAAACACACACACGCACACACATGCTCTCAACGAGCCCATTGATCATTGACCAGCCCATTGTCTGGTGAAGAGAATCAGGTACGCTGCTGTTTTATTTTCTGTTGAGGTTTTTTTTGTTCCACCCGCGTACAACCTTGGGATCCTAATTACTGCGTTTTTATCTCTCTTTCTTTCGCCCGCTATCTTCTAACCATTATTCCACGCCACGACACCGTGTTCCCCCGCGTGTACAACCGTTCCATGTTAGCTATGCATATTACTCTTGAGACGTGCGACTAACGAAGTGGAAGCTGCACAGCGAAGCTGGCGAACGGAAGGCAAAGAACCGCGGTTGGTTGGTTGGATGGATGGATGGATGAATGGATGGAAAATGAATGAATGATATTATGTAAATATTGATGCAAATTAGCATAATTTATCCGCACGCTCAATTCATATGGTTGGCGCGTCAACGAGACCCCTATCTGCAGGAAGCTTATGGCGAATGAACGGAATGATGTGGTGAGAGTATAGCCGCTCAATGTGAATTTGATGCTTTGTAGTATTAGTTTGCAATTTTTTTTTCCGGATTAATCGGAAACAAACAAACGAGCTGAAATTTCGATAATGTTTGAAACTAAAACCAAATTTCTTGTGATCGAATCGAAAGTGACATTGTTTTCCGTTGGTTTTACGGCCTTCGGCCAAATTCAGTGATCGACACCGAATATGAACAGAGAACATCCAGCGAATCATTTTTATGGCTCACTTCGTGAAAGTCTTTTTATCTGTTGCAAAGCCTTTGGAAACTTCGATGCAATAAATTTGTAATTAATGGCTCTGATTCTGTACCCCACTATACCAGGCTTGTGTGGATGCAAATTTAACTCCAAACACATTTTATTTCCTTGTCGGGATGCCCGAATGGCTTCCTTTTCCAAATCGATTTCTGGCTCCTCCGGTTCCGAGTGGTGTAATTAAAAAAGAAGGAGTGTACTCCGTGTTGTGGAAGAAAACGACAGAGCGAGAGAAAGAACACTGAGGGCATCCTGTTGAAACGTTTCGGGCCAGGAAGCCACAGAATCCGAAAGATTAACTTTGTTTCCTTTCCTCCTCTTGTGCACACCAATTAGAGATCATCGGAATCGAATGTCATCGAGTCAGAGATAGAATGGAAATCGAGGAGCGGATCATAAATGTATAATTCACCCGAAGAACTCCCGGAAATGCCAAACCGGCTATTCTGGAAATGTGCAATTCCAAATGAAATCGTCAAAAAAATGCGGATTTTAAAAGCATGTATTTTTCATTCCAATGAATGTGTGTATTCTGTAAGCCCTCCTGCACGGGCAAGCATGCTAGACATATCACTTTGCTCTTCTTCGTTATCCCTGGATTGCACGTGGAAGGTAATCCAAGATCCCCACGGTAGTGACCACCTGCCAATAATTTTATCGATCGCCAATGAATCAGGTTCTCGTGAGTCAGTCGATATTGCGTATGACCTCACGAAAAATATTGACTGGAGAAAATTTGCAGAAATAATATCTGAAGCACTTGTTTCAATGCATGAACTTCCTCCACTCGAAGAGTATAATTTTATATCGAGTTTGATTTACGAAAGCACACTTCAAGCTCAAAAGAAACGTGTTCCTGCTACCACTTTACGACGTCGTCCTCCATCACTTTGGTGGGACAAGGAGTGTTCAAAGGTCTACCTTGAAAAATCATCCGCTTCCAAAAAATTCCGGAAAACTGGACTAGTGGAATGGTTTCGAAAGCACCAAGCTCTAGAAGCCAAACTAAAAGGTCTGATTAAAGCAAAAAAGCGTGGATATTGGCGAAAGTTCGTCAATGGTTTGTCAAGGGAGACCGCTATGAGCACTCTTTGGAATACGGCTAGGAGAATGCGTGGCTGGAACCATACAAATGAAAGTGAGGAACACTCTGACCGTTGGATTTTCAAATTTGCAAGAAAGGTTTGTCCCGATTCCGTTCCTGCACAAAGCGTCGTACGCGACATTCCGCTCCAATGCGACTATGAGAATTTTTCGATGGTGGAATTCTCAATTGCCCTCCTCTCATGTAACAATTCAGCTCCTGGGTCGGACAAGATTAAATTCAACTTGTTGAAGAATCTTCCCGACTTGGCAAAACAGCATTTGCTGAATTTGTTCAACAAGTTTCTGGAGCTGAATATTGTCCCGCATGACTGGAGACAAGTGAGAGTGATAGCCATACGGAAACCCAACAAGCCGGCTTGCGATCACAACTCGTATAGGCCGATTGCAATGTTATCCTGTATTCGTAAATTGTTAGAGAAAATGATTCTACTTCGTTTGGATAAGTGGGTTGAAGCGAACAATTTGCTGTCAAATACGCAGTTTGGCTTCCGCCGAGGTAAAGGGACAAATGATTGTCTCGCGCTGCTATCTTCTGAAATCCAAATCGCATTTGCTCGCAAAGAACAAATGGCTTCCGTTTTTCTCGATATCAAAGGGGCATTTGATTCAGTTTCCATGGAAATTCTCTCAGAGAAACTTCATAATCGTGGACTTTCACCAATTCTGAATAATTTCCTGTACAATTTACTGTCAGAAAAGCACATGTTTTTCAATCATGGCAGCTTGAAATCTTCTCGATACAGTTTTATGGGCCTACCACAAGGCTCCTACCTAAGCCCCATCTTGTACAGTTTTTACGTCAATGATATAGATGATTGTCTAACTAGAGACTGCACGCTGAGACAACTTGCAGACGATGGAGTTATTTCCATCACGGGTACTAATCCCGCCGTTCTGCAAAAATCCTTGCAAGATACCCTGAACAATCTGTTGACGTGGGCTCTCAAGCTGGGTATCGAATTCTCTACGGAGAAAACCGAAATGGTCGTTTTTTCTAGGAAGCACGAACCCGCCCAATTCCAGCTTCACCTATCCGGCAAAACGATCAAGCACTCGATGTTTTTCAAATACCTTGGAGTATATTTTGACTCTAAATGTACCTGGGGAATACACATTGCGTATTTGAAACAGAAATGCCAGCAAAGAATCAATTTTCTCCAAACAATAAGCGGAACATGGTGGGGTGCCCATCCAGGAGACCTCATTCAGTTATACAAAACAACGATATTATCAGTGTTAGAATATGGCAGTTTTTGCTTCCGATCAGCTGCCAGGATTCATATTCTCAAGCTGGAGAGAATACAATATCGTTGCTTGCGTATAGCAATGGGGTGTTTGCATTCGACACATACGATGAGTCTCGAAGTTTTGGCAGGAGTACCCCCGCTTACTCTTCGGTTCACAGAATTATCCTACAGATTTCTCATCCGTTGCAAGATCATGAATCCATTGGTGATTGATAACTTCGAAAATCTACTCCAACTGATTCCTCAGTCAAGTTTTATGTCTTTATACCATGAGTACCTTACCCACGACGTGCACCCTTCACCAGGCATCTCCAACCAAGTTTGCTTCCCATACTTTTGCAATTCCTCTGTCATTTTTGATCTGTCCATGCGACAAAAAATCCATGGAATCCCAGATCATCTACGCTCAGATTCTATTCCGCCGATATTTTCGGCAGAATATGGGGGCATAGTTAGATCTGATAAAATGTTCTTTACTGACGGTTCATTCATAAACGGGTCCACTGGCTTTGGCATCTTCAATGAAAATTCCAGTGCCTCTTTCAAACTCAAAGATCCTTGTTCCGTGTATGTTGCTGAACTGGGTGCGATATACTACGCACTGGGGATCATTGAAACATTGCCCATCGACCACTATTTTATTTTTTCAGACAGTCTCAGCTCATTAGAGGCAATCCGCTCAATGAAAGTTGATAAACGCTCATCTTATTTCCTAACAAGAATAAGACAACTATTGAGTGTTTTGGTCGAAAAATTATTCAAGATTACCTTAGCATGGGTTCCCTCTCATTGCTCGATTCCGGGGAATGAGAAAGCGGACTCGCTAGCTAAGGTGGGCGTTTCAGAAGGCACACTTTTTGAAAGGCAAATTGGTTATAATGAATTTTTCCACATTCCTCGTCAGTACACTCTCGTAAGTTGGCAGCGCATGTGGAGTGGAGATGAGTTCGGTCGTTGGTTACACACGATTATTTCTAAGGTCTCGACGAGTGCATGGTTCAAGGGATTGAATGTAGGTCGTGATTTCATTCGTGTGATATCTCGGCTTATGTCCAATCACTACAACCTAAACGCGCATCTCTATCGCATTGGGCTCGCAGCAAACAATCTTTGTGATTGTGGCGATGGCTACCACGACATCGAGCATGTTGTCTGGTCGTGTACCCGGTTCCATGCTGCTCGCGCTCAGCTCTCTAGAGCACTGAGAGCACAAGGCAGACAATCGGAGATCCCCGTCCGGGATATCTTAGGTAGCCGTGATCCTGATCTTCTGCTTCATCTATACCTGTTCCTCAGAAACGCCGATGTCAACGTTTAATGATGTTTCCTTCGTTGTGTCCCCGTTTCATATCCCTCCTATCCGATCGATAAACTTTTACTTAGTCGCGGCAATACATACACACACTCTTTACAGATACACGGGCCAAAGGTTGTGCAGTCCACTGATCATTCAACAAGAGCCAAAGGTTGTACCGCTCATGACAACTCTACACGAGCTGATGATTGCGCCGGCTAGTGACCATTCTATCCTGGATTCCTCGAGAAGACGCACCACGCTAGATATGGGGTACAGACTAGGGGGGCGTTGCTGATTAATGGTCAGCTGCATCCCAATAGGAAGTATCCCGTGTCGGGCACACGTACAGAGCATTGGAGACAGCAACATCCCAATTACGAAAACACTTGTAATACTAACCTCGAGCCAACCGCGAGTAATCGGTTACATATTACTAACATAGATAATAAGAAAAATTGTATTGAACTCCCGGCCCCGTGAGGCTAACGCCATATGAGCCTTTATAAAAATATATATTTTGGAAAAAAAAAAAAAGTGTGTATTCCGTTTGTGTTGGAGGAAATATGAGTTTTCCACAGCAATTGGGAATTTTTTGACTCAAGCGTAACTTTTGAAAAGGGCGTATCGTTTTTAGTAGGAGAAATCTTTGATAATTTATATCTAAAAAACTATGAATCGTACCGAAATAGTGTCTTAGAAAGAGTTATAGCGTATTGAAGTCTAAACATGAAAAAAATATACACTGAGGAAAAAAATTAGTGCTCTTTTTTTTATTTACAAACAAAAAAATATCCGAAATACATATATTTTAAATTTTTCATATAAAATAGAAATTATGTAGAAAAAATGGGTACAAGATGATAAAACTATTTTTGACGAACTTTGTGGAGCATCGAATTTTTATGAATTTCCGAAACTTCGAATTTTTGTATGTTAACAATCATTTTTAGCCACAAATTATGATTTCTGATGTGATTTAAAACAAAAAAGCTCATTATAAATCTCCTTCTAAATGTAGCCATTCTCGAATTATTTTAAAAAATATTTTTAATTTATTGTCTTTTTTATAGTAAATATTCCCTTTTAATATGTTTGACGTGTTATACCGTCATGTTCATGAAATTTTATGAATTTTCTTATAATTTCCAACAACTTTTCCAAATACATCATTATGGTAAAAATATATGTTTAGGAGTTACGTTGAAAAACATTTGAAGACATGTGGGTTAACACAAAACGTAGCGATATTAAAAAATATTTTTTTATCTTAATACAAACTTTTAACATATTATTCGTGTTACACAATGAAAACACGAACAGTAGAATTGAAATTTCAACAACAAATACACCTTGTTGATTCAACCGGACGTTATGGGTACAAATATAATTAACTTGTTCACGTTATGCCTAGATTATACCTGAAGTCAGGTATCTTTAAGCTACCTTTGTACATATTGGTATATAAAGTCAGGTATCGTTAAGCTACCTCTGTGCAGGTATATAAAGTCAGGTACCTTTAAGGTACCTCTATAATGTATATAAAGTTACTCATATTCAAACATCGTTCATCAGTCGAACAATCTTCCTTATAGAGTTAATAACAGTATTCCACAATGGACTACAAAAATTTTTTTTCGTGTTGTAGACCGTTTCCGAAAAACGGTAAGAAAGGTTCATCTGAAAAACGTTTCTTAACCGTGTCAATGATTGAGAAACTTAAGTCAATGGGATGCAATATCCTTTTAGATAGATCTTTAAAATTTTTCGGATCATGCCGTTTATCTGTATACTCTTACGAACCAAAGCAGTGTAATACTGAGGAGCAGATCAGTACAGCAGTAGGAGATACTTTAGAAGAAGTACCATCAATAGTTTCAGTCGTTTCAGCATCTTCGTAAGATTCCCAAAACAGCAATATACCAGAGTATTCCCGAGCGTACAACATTGAGCTATTCAGCAAGGGAATCGCCGGTATTAACGTTTCACCAATAATGACGAAAAGACTTGGACAGGCTAGTTACCCCCAACAAAAATTCAAAGAAATTTCTACAGGTATTAAAGAAATCTATTTTCCTTTTCACATGAAGAAGAGTCGAACTTTAAACAACGACACCACAGAGCAAATATGGACCAAGTTTAAGTGCAGATGTTAAAAATCATGTTTCGGAATTTTATAATAACGACAATATCAGTCGATCATTACCTGGAGAAAGAGACTATGTTTCTGTAGCCAAAGATGGGAAGCGTCAACACATCCAAAAAAGGTTATTAATAACATCATTACGGGAAACTTTCAACAGATATAAGGAACTTAATCCAAATTGCAAAATTGGATTTTGCTGTTTTGCATCAATGCGTCCGAAGAATTGCAAATTGCTGAGTAGTTCAGGAAATCATAACGTTTGTGTTTGTACATTCCATGAAAATGTAAATCTTATGCTTCATAGTCTCAAAAAATATTCCTTTAACAAAGGAATGCAAAGAATATATGGAAAAAATACTATGTAACATATCAAATAGATCAAAATACTGTTACCTTCGTGAATGTAAAAAATGCCCAATGGATCAAATGGAGTTTGGAAACTGGAACGCAATTTAATTGAATTCACTTATGCACAATGGATTTCTACTGATCGATGCGACATAGAAACTCTTGTAAAACCGGTGGAAGAATTAGTATCGTAGTTTTGCGAAAAAATTGTCAAAATTATTTACTCATGATTACATTAAAACACAACAGTCCACATTTCTCAACAATATAAAAGTTAATTCGCAAGAAAATGAGGTTGTTGTGATTTGCGATTTTTCTGAAAATTATTCAATTGTGCTTCAAGATGAAGTTCAAAGTCATCACTGGAACAATGATCAAGCAACAATCCATCCATTCGTTGTTTATTATAGAGTTGAAAAAGGTTCTCTGGAAAATTTAAGCTTTGTAGTTATATCTGAAGTTTTAAGTCATGACACAATAGCTGTGCAAGTATTTATTTCTAAATTGGTAACATTTTTGAAACAACAAATGCAGGTAAAAATAATAAAATTCATGTCGGATGGTGCTGCATCCCAGTATAAAAATAGGAAAAATTTTGCGAGTTTATGTCAGTTTAAACCGAAATACGACATTGACGCTGAATGGCATTTTTTTGCAACATCACACGGCAAAGGACCTTGTGATGCAATTGGTGGTACATTAAAACGGATGGCAACAAGAGCTAGTTTGGCTAGGCAGCATGAACATCCGATTACGAGTGCAAAAACGTTATTTGACTGGGCTAGCAAGCGAAAAGAAGACTCTCTTACAAAATTGTCATTTTCATATATGTCAAAAGAAGAATATGATCAGGGTGTGGAAGAGTTGAGTAGCATGTATGATAACACCAAACAAACTCCAGGTACACAAAAGTATCATTCTTTTGTACTTGTATCCGAGAATGAAGTAGCAGCAAAGTTGTACTCTAACGACAATGCAGCAAGTTATCATAAGATGTATAGAAATATAAGAAAATAATGAAAAAAATAAATTATATACAACAAAATTGTTAGTTGATAAAAATAAATGCTAAAAATTCTAGTATTATTATAAGTATCTCTTAAACTCCGATAAATATAGGAATTATTTGACCAAATTGTTGAGAATTTTATTTTTTCCTTTTATAAATGTTGTGTCCTGGTGGCGCAACATGTATAACATGTTAAAAGTTTGTATTAAGATAAAAAAAAAACATTTTTTAATATCGCTACGTTTTATATTAACCCACATGTGTTCAAATGATTTTCAACGTAATTCCTAAACATATATTTTTACCATGATGATGTATTTGGAAAAGTTGTTGGAAATTATAAGCAAATTCATAAAAATTTCATGAACATGACGGTATAACACGACAAACATATTAAAAGGGAATATTTACTATAAAAAAGACAATAAATTAGAAATATGTTTCAAAATATCTCGAGATTGGCTGCATTTAGAAGGAGACTGAGCTTTTTTGTTTTAAATCACATCAGGAATCATAATTTGTGGCTAAAAATGATTGTTAACATACAAAAATTCGAAGTTTCGAAAATTCATAAAAATTCGATGTTCCACAAAGCTCGTCAAAAATAGTTTTACCATCTTGAACCAATTTTTTAAATTTTCTACATAACTTCTATTTTATATAGAAAAAATATAAAAAAATTAAAAAATATGTATTTTGGATATTGCAAATTAAAGGTTTTTTTTAAATACAAAAAGGGTACTAATTTTTTTCTCAGTGTATATTTTTTTCATGTTCACACATCAATACTCTATATCTCTTTCTAAGACACTATTTCAGTACGACTCATAGTTTTTGAGATATAAATTATCAAAGATTTCTCCTACTAAAATCGATACGCCCTTTTCAAAAGTTACGCTTGAGTCAAAAAAAATTCCAATTGCTGTGGAAAACTCATATTTCCTTCAACCCAAACGGAATACAAACTTTCATTCGATTCAAAAATACTCATGTTTTGTCATTTGTCGATTTCATTTGGAATTGCTCAAATGTTTTATTGTGCTCATGTCCTCACATTCGGGAAGAGTTGACCACGAGATGTACTCCAACTTGGAATCGAGACTGCGATTAAAGGTTCGAAGAGTACGCATAAAAAAAACTCTCCATTGCTCGTTCAATCAGTGCTCTGATTTCGGCCCAGCGAGTGAATGGTGCATGTTAATTTTAATTAAAAGACGTATATAAAACGACAACACAACGGTTTCGATTTTCGCAATTGGTAGGGATTCAGGATGCGAGCAAGAATCGAATCTCATGGACAAACATTTGGTATGTAATTGCGAAGTAAACTAAGAGTAATAAGATCTTGACATTTATTATAACTAAAATGATGAAATCACCCGACCAGCAAATAACAGAAACACGCGACTGGGGTTCATGACTTTTGATTCACATCCTGTCTTGGACGAAACGATGAAACAAAAAGTATGATTTTTCTCAAGCAATCATTGAACTAAAGTGCGTATGAAATGAACCCGATGTCGTCAGTTTTTTTTTTCTTCGTTTCACGATTGAAGATCGTCTATCCAAGACAAGCTATTCATCAGTTCCTAGCGTCGGCTATGGGGGCACAAACTAGGCCGAGAATGATTGCTCTTTTTTCCGTCCATCTGTTCCAATAATATAGTCCGATGATTAGTTCTGTTTTTTCATGTACTAATGTGGAGCATGTTTCAACGTGAAGAGCAAATGAAAATTCAGATCCAATTGGAGTTATTTACCGACACCGGAAAAATGTAGAAACGCAGGCGTTTTTATTGAAACATGAATTTGAGATATTGTGTGATATTTAAGGTTCGAGTGTGCGTCAAAGATGGATACCAGGCAATGGGAGATTCGCCATGTTTAACAATTTTAGCTTTGAATACGATGAAAATACAGGCCAGGTAGCTAAAAAGATGTATAGTATTTATACCAAAAGATGCTTTAGATATGAGAGCTCCGCGAGATAACGCGAAAAACCTCATGTGCCGAATTTCAATCTACAAATCTCTGCTGAATCTTCAGACCGACTGAAAGATACAATTGTCAAAAGCGGCCAGCTTTGGCCAATTGAACATGATTCTGTTCCATTACGATTACGCCAGGCCACACACAACGGTTGTTATTCGCTAGAAGCTTCGAGAACTTCTTTTTCAGTTCGCCTCAATAGAAGCATGTGGAAATTAACTATTCTTGTTTTTAAGCCAATAGAGATGAGGGTTTCATTGGGAAGTGTATATTACTTTTTGACGATTTTCACTTTTTTCATAAAACGTTATTTTTATGCATAATCTTACGGAAAAACACAAAAAAAAACATATAGTTTGTTCCCATCTTTAAAAAAAAACTTCAAGCTCAATTATCCCATGTAGATATTCTATTCATAACTGTCCCACCATGTATTTTTTGTAGTCGAATAAATCGGTTCAAGTACAAGAATTTCATGTCACACTTTCAGCAGGGCTAATGCACTCATTTCTGGTTTGGAAGAATGAACTAATTCTCAAGAAAAAGTTTAACAGAACACGTGTACACCTTGTTAGCGAATTCCCTAATAATAATGTGATTTATATTCTGCGAAGGTATTGCAGATCACTCATTTTTTCATAAACCGGTGTTTCTATGCATAATCTTTCGGAAAAACACCAAAAAAAAATATTGTTTGTTCCCAGTATATCGAAAAACAACATCAAGTTCAATTGTCTCATGTTGATATTCTAGGCATAACAGTCCCACTATGAATTTTTAAACCCGTAATCAAGCTTGATTGATTTAGTGAGGAGATCTCATCACATTTCATTAAACAATAGTATAGTGCTTATAAAAAACCCGGTGTATTGTTAAATTGAAATGCTTAAAGCTTTTGGTAGACAAATATGCGAGAAAACTTTGATTGCACTTTTCTCAGTTGCTGATTTTGGAACACGGGACAACTATGTGTAGAGCGGCAGAACAAGTTATCGAATAAAACTGTGCTTTCTTGAATCGGACCATTTTAACTGTGTTGAATACAGCATTTAATTCCATGCAAAAAAAATCATTTCCATACACCTTATATTTATTATAAATGAAGAAAAAAAATATATGGAAGGTTATGTTCAAGACACGACCGCATTATTGACGTATTCGCTTATTTATCGCTTCGAATATTATGTTATAATGCATCGCAATTTTCAAAATACTCTACTAGAAAGTTCTGATGATTCTGAAAAGCGACAATTGTTTGTGTGATAATGTAGGAGCAATTGAAGCAATTGATTGATTTTTGCCCTGGCGTGAACAATACACAACACCGTACCTCTCACGCTAAAGGTCACGAGTTCAATTCTCACTCCCGACATTCTTCCTTCGGAGTGGAAGTAAAACCGTGTTCCCAGTGACAAACTAGCCAAAAGATTCAAAGTCATTATAATACAGAAAAAAAACTTTTGGAAAAATAGTCCTGGAAAGAAAAGATGTTTCCTGGAAGGAGATGATGTTTCGAATTATACAGCTTGAGCATGGGTAGACATTACACTGTTAAATTTCGTAGTTGATCTCCGTGGCTTACCCGAATCAGCGAAATTGCACAAAAAAACACACTGAATGAAGCTTTGGAGTAGCGACCCATTCTCATTGTGCAAATTTCGATGATTCGAACTTTAGGTAGTCGATAACGACGCTGACCACATCCTAACAGTCACCAGAGGGAAGGAAGGAATGTTAGTATGATATTCGTGGCCAGATGGGTTATAATCATAGGGAAACCACGCTGTAAGGGCTTGGTTCCCCTATGATTATCATCGGAGGAGTAATCTTTTGTAGGGGACGTTAAAAATCAGGAATCACTGCGGTAATTGAAATGATTTTGTAGACACCGACTCTCAGTTAATCGATATGAAATAAGCCGGGGCTATGTTTCCCGCGTAGAACACAATACATGGCAAATACCACATACATCGGCGGAAGATATCCCTACGGGGCTCAAGAAGTTTTTGTAACCATGTTTTCATTTGCCTTTGTGATTCATCACGTTTAAATCAATCAATCCAATCATTCTGATATATTGCAATACACGGTGGTGGAAGATTTCCAATGTTATCCTGAGAGCTCTTCTACAACGAACTGGAAGATGATATATGTTGTGATTCATCACGCGTAGATGATTTCCTCAATTCAATATATTCCAATTTACCACGGCAAAAGATTTTGCAAAATAGACTGTGGCTATCAAGAGAATTCCATAACCCGTCGGGCGTACGTAGGATTTGTTCCAATATATAAAATATTGCAAATCGTGGCGGTAGAAGATATATTTCATTACGAGCTAGCCCATCCAAACCTCTCAATCAAAATTAAATTTATGAGTGTCCACTAAGTGCGAGAGGAACACAAATATGTTTTAATAGTCGGGGTGTGATTTTTTTTCCATACTGGTTTATACACTATTATGCTACACACAAAACAACAAAGTACAGCACTTTAATCATTTTTTATGTTTGATATCTGAAGTTTTTGCCTTACCTTCGTAATACTCACAGGTAAAATACGTCGTGTCAAGATACCGAGCGGATGACAAATGCGAGCACATCAATATCCGATGATGACGTTTTGAATTATAGAGGCTTTAAGCTTTATCAGTTCATTCGCCTCTAACCATCAATAAGGTTTATTGAGAAAACTTAAACTAAGCTCTCGGCCTTGATAAAGGCTATTTGAAATGCATCGCTGCTGATTGTGAAATTGTGGATTTTTAAGATTATTATCATATGGCTAACCGTTTTCGAGATACAAGAACTTTCATATAATGCAAATAATGTTTGTTACTAGCGTAATTTATTAATACTTGGTTGAGATTTCTTAAGCCAAATAACACGCCTTGAATGTATTCCGAGGGGCAAGCTCTAGAATACGCGTGACCACAGTGCAAGTCGAAGGAAATTTCTTTGACGAAAAATCCCCCGGCCAGAACGGGAATCGAACCCGAACACCCGGCATGATAATGTGAGACGCTAACCACTCGGCCACGGGTGCACTTATATGCTCATATAGGACGGATATATTGCCAACGAAATATAGGACTCTTAACAAGGTAGAGTTAGTTTTATTTATTTGATACGCATGCCTTTTATAACCGTCGAACTTATTTATGGATATTAAGACGTTGATCCCCGGATTGTTCTCACTGTGCCTCCCATTTAGCCCGCAACAAGTTCATTTGTATTCGGCTCTGTTACAGCTAAAATGCTAATGAGCCTAAAATAAACAAAAAGGATAAAAAAAAGTTGATTTGCACAATGTGTCGGTCTCAGCTCCCAAATATATATATTGTATACAAAGAAAATAGCTAGAAATTCAACTGGTAACTGGTATCGTGACAACGAAATGAATTAAATCGAAAAAGATCTTAATTCTCTCACTCCTTCAAATGATCACAATTTCGGGTAGTTGAAAAATATTGAGAATTGTAAAGTAAAAGTTAAATGAAAAGTAGTAAGGAGATTGAGAGATGATGGTATAGAGTGACAGATGGAGATGGAGCAGATGGAGAGATGATGGTATAAAGTTACTGAATTCTCGCATCCAGATTTCAACTGAATTGTGCTTTTGTGTGATTCATTCAGAGGTATGTATTCCTTTAAAAGTCCTGTACCATATCTCACTGACCGGATGTTCTTGTTCAGTAATGTTTGGCAATTGAATAAGGAAAGTCTTAGCCTGGTACAGCGGCTACACAATATTCAGCATTATTACAGTTTGAAAATTTGATATATACACCATTGTGACAGCTTCCATTTACATAGTGTTTAGTTTGATTTGCCACCTTATCATGAATTAACTAACACCTGTGAATTGTGCAGATTTGTTTATACGAAAACCATGATTCAGTTCTAGAAACTCATCGCACTTTCCACAAAAACAAGTTTGCTACAAGCTACACGATCATAATCGCCACATTTTTCATACCACACTTTAAGGGGGAATCCCTGTCTGGAAGGGTGAAAAATAATGAATTTTCGAGATTTTTTTTTCGAATGTTAGGAACAAAGTGAAATGTTCGGGTTATTGTCTAAGGTAAATTTGAAGATGTATTTTTCAAGTTTTTGAGTGTACGACAGCTGGATGCGTAAATGCTGTCTGAAAATTGGTACCTTGCTGGTGATATCGGTTCTGAAACGAGGTGTCACAGGACGAATTCCAATGAACATTTGGAAACTTTAGGACAAATACCTAAGCGTTATATACAGATATTTGAAAATTCGAAAAATTGCCCAAGAGGCGGCCATTTTAGTTTTTTATCTATTTTTTTTATTTTAGGTTGATCAGCATTTAGCTGTAACACAGCCGAATTTTTATCGTGTACATGTCACATGTTTATCATATCTATAAATAGAACATTACACAGTTTCCAGAGTATTCCTTCTACACCATTACATATGGTACACTTACACATTAGCCATTCAGGCGTAAGAGTATTCCTCCTGTTCTTCCATTATCCAGTCAGACCAGCGGAGACAGTTGATATGATCATTGTTGAGTTATTAATAGAACAGCACTACCGTAATCTCTCAAAGTGACGCAAGCGCCAAAATTGACATTTTACTTTTTATGTTATAAATCGATAAAGAGTATCAAATCCTTTCAAATGACTGCGAAATTTTACAGAAATCTGAAAAAATGACCCCGTAAAAGCTTGAAAACGGAGTGGCGTAAGCGCCATTTCCACTGTGATGTGGCGCAAGCGCCGTCTCCCTTATGATGTGACGTATTTTGATTATGATGCGATGTGATTTTTTATCTGTTCTGATGGTTTTGATAGCAGATTTCACATAACAACATCTTCCGTAATGGACGTTTAGCATAATGAGAGTCACATCCCTTCTTTCTTTAAAAAAAACACTTTTCCGAAATGCTCGTTATGTCAAACATTATAATCGAAAATAGTCCATCCTCATGCAGTGCTACATTTATAATGGCAATTTTGTTTTAGAACTATAAATCATGTACTTAGAAGCGCTGTTTAAAAGTCTCAAATATTTGAATTCATAAAATCAAACTAATCTTGAATGAAAAAAAACATCCTAGCTTGAAGTGTATTGCTGTTCTCACATATTGCACATAACGATTGTGACGGAATAGTTCAAACTCATTAGTTTAACTGTTGATTACAAGAATTTCCCAATAGTGTCTTATACCTTCAGAAATCAACGCATCTTATAACAAAAATCAAAACATCCTCGCGTAAACTGTATTTTCTTTACATCGGATGATTTCAGATGGCATTATCTTATTTAACACGGATGTTTTCCATTGCATTTTGGATTGGAAAAAATCGGTGCTGTCTATAATTGTTAAAATCGGGTTCTCAACTACGTTAGCCTGCTTCTGCTGAACGCATGCTACAAAGTCGTAAAATGTGTAGAACTCTTCTCCCTGATGCTCCCTCATGCTCCGCTCAACGGCGGCATTTTGGAGAAAATAATTGGAAACAGATTTTCGCATACTTTGATGGATGGACGCCAATCGGTTGTGGAAACAGCGATTTTGATTTGCTGTTTCCACAACAAATCGGCGTTGGTAACATAGGGTTAATAAAGCTGCATTATTTAAGGAATCAAGCCGATGGCAATGAATTTCCATCTAGTGTACATATTTTGTACAGATCAGATTTTCGTAATGCACGGGTATGCTGATTATACATGCAATTTTAAGAAAATCCTCGTACTGAAAATTTTCCCCTCTGGCGCTTGCGTCACTTTGCTAGATTACGGCAGAGCAGCCCGATGTTCCTTGCAGAGCAGAGCAGTTGTATGGATGAATCGATCATATTTCGACAGTGGATCGATCTTCATTCGCTGATAATTGTTGCGTGGACGTAGTTATTCTGTAACAACACAAAGATGGTCAATGAGGGCCCTGAGTTTTGAACTCACGATCGATCGCTTACTAAGCGAACGCGCAACCAATGTGGCTACGAAGACCCCCTGTCAGCGATTTTTGTTAAAAATGGGTTATTTTTCTTGTTTAGAAGCTCATAAAAATTAGAAAAAAAAGATATCAAAAAACGGCTATGATAAAACGACTTCAGATAAAAAAAAACAAAAAATCGATTTTTTCTAGACCAGGGTCACTCCTCAATGTGGAGGAGCTGTGTTTTCAATAAGATGTTGCGCGTGCACAAAATTTATTGGAAGAATTGTTCGTAATGGGTTAAAATCGAAAAATCGGCAAACAAAAACATTGTTCGAAACCTGCATTTTTGTTCCTCTAGTAGGTTCAATCAATTGCAATTTTTCATCACAATGATTGTTCTTTTATCAAAATCATACTGTAGAAAAGGTTACGATTTTTTGTATTTTGTTAAGCGGCCCATAGACGTTTAATATTATTGCGCAATATTGTTTGTGCAATATAATTGTTCGTCTAGGAGCTTCAATATTGTCCCAAAACGAACAGTTATATTTCACAAACCAAAATATTGCGCAATAATATTAACCCTTTGCGGTCGTTTGTCTGCTCCCAGCCACCACAGCTAGGAATTATACTAAATACTTTTTTCAACGAAGTAATAGTTTACATTTTTTCTGAACGAATTTTAATGTCTAGTTATCCTTTTTACGAATTTGTACGGCGTTTTATGAATAAAAGGTAACAGTACTCGGTGTAAACAAAATATTATTAGCGTGGGAAGATAAGAGGATCTCTTTCAAGGGAAATCATTTCCGACCGCAAAGGGTTAAACGTCTATGGGCCGCTTAGGTGTTATTCTTTGTTAGGATATGTTAGATTCTGCACTTTTCGCACATAGTTGCTTTAAACCGAATTTATTGCCCATTAAAGTTATACAAAATTAAATGAAATTGATGGTAAATGGTAACTAATAAATTGAGCTATCATTTGATGCGAAAATATTCCCATATGGTTTCTTCCCAGAGACTTGAAAAATATACATATCGATTTTTCGAACTGCTGGTCGTTGATGAGTTAATATGCGAGTGATGGAATAAATTCGCAAAGGTTTGCTTACATGATTGAACTGCTATATAGGTTGTGTAATGATTTTGGGTACAACCAAATCAATTGACGCGTTCTTCCTGAACACGGCGGTTTGCATGGAAAATGATGATAATTCACGCTCTATGCTCCGCATTCAGCAACCGGTCTTAGCGTTGGCCGTTTCGGTCACACAGAATCGCCTTCGCCAAACGGACAGGAAAAAAGAGCGCATGCCCGAAAGGGCAGCAACAAAATCGTAACAAGGCACTCTATCGTCAATGCCCAGCCTCGCGCTGCGCTTAGTGCTGTTCAGAAGTGGATTTTTATGAGAATCCTCGAAGTCGCGTCTCACCCATGCTGGGGCCACGGACACAGCGAAAACGGTGTACAGACTCGGCCGTACGGATTTCACATGCCCATCGAGAGTTCCGAGAGAGAGAGAGAGAGAAAGAGAGAGAGAGAGATAGCTCCTAATCTACACTGATGCTCTTCGTTACTTCGATACCTTTTCTTCTATTTTCGGGGTTGTTCACCCTGTGTGAGAGTACTTTCTATTTACGTACTACTGGCGGCTGATGTGGACAACGACTAGTGGGAAGAAGACACACCAAGGAGCAATACAGAGTAACGAACCATGGTAAGAGGAAGGCCTGCAGCAGGAGAGTGGGCTAGAAATATGTATACAAAACCAAAAACAACTTTGAAAAGAGTAAGAAGAAGCTCCGAAAAGGAAGATTCAAGATATCGGGGATAGAGAAATGGTAGGAGAAAGAGATCGTTACGGGAGTATAAACAGAAACAGCAGGGTTTTTTTTTATTTTCTGTGGCAAGGAAAGACGAGATTGTCTCGGATTGCGGAATCGGTATAACGGTTTTGGCTATAAAAGAGGATCTTTGTTCCGAGTGCGATAAGATACATATGATAATCATTTCAACGTTATAGCGATATTGGCCCGATCCTTCTCGCTGTCGCACCTCGGAAGTATTAAATATTTGTGTTTTCTATCGACTTATCTCATTGCCGCATCAAAACATTGAAATATATGACCATTTCTGTTGTTATTATTATTTTTATTGTACAGTCAATTGTTGTTAGATTATTTCAAATATAGTTGCGAATCAATTGAAACTAACCATAATTTTCGAAATGCGAGATCTTCTAAAAAGGACGTAAGTAAAGCGAATTGCGGATCTATTACGGGATTAGGGCACATCGTGAGCTTTCATTGTTAATTCATCGCCCTGTTGCTTTTTTAATATTCTCACTACCGCTTTTCCACGAACCGGACCCTACCCCTCTGCTTTCGAGTTCTGATTTCGAGTGAAGATTTCATGGTGACCGGAATAAATCGCCACAGTAAACAACTGCAACAGAAACAACCGCTTAGAAAAAGTGTAGTAGGCTAGAAATATTTGGCGCGGGAAAAACATCATGTGCCTCACATTTCTATTATAAATTTATTCTCTTGTTCTCGTTTTTCGAAATTTATTCTGAGGACAATGTAATGGGGACGAAGTCCCCATTTGGCGAGGATAAGGAATCGAGGCGGCCCATGCCGCCAAGATGACGCAATCCGAGTCCACCGCCGACCCGCCGTCGGAAGCGGCGGTGTCTCGCACGCAAACCTGGGATCCACTGATTGCCCGGTTAGTTTGAAACATAGGATACGATCCTTTAGCAATGTCCGACCGAGCTCTAGCGAGCGTCGGACGGTATACGTCTGCCCGGGGCGTTACGTTTGCCTGGGGCGATACGTTTGCCCGGTTAATTCTTGTTTTGAAATACAATACCGCGCCACAATATTTATAGCCTACTACACATTTTATAAGCGGTGGTTTCTGTTGCAGTCGTTTTCTGTGGCGATTTATTCCGGGAACCAGATTTCATATAGGAAGGAAACGGAGTGAGAAAGACGCGTAATGGCCAAAATGTACCGCTGCTGCCGCCGCTGATTTGGGTTTAACCAGTTACATGGGCTACTCTAATCAATGAAATATTCAAAATTATTTCTGTAGCAAATGAGATACAAGATACAGAATACAATTTATTCATACATGTCCTTTGACTTTCACTGTAATGAAAATCGAATGCTTTTTGAATTTCATGGTGACACTGGTTCAATAGGCAAATCATATAAGGAATTGTTCATGTCTTCGAACTTATCTGATGCCGTCTGTTAAAAATAAATTAAATTTACTTTCGTCAGACCACAGTACCTTCTCCTCTACCTTGAAGCCACGAGACGTCGATCGCCGTTTTTTCACGTGCGAACAACTGCTCCAACGGCATAAGAGAAAGAGTTTTTTGCATCGAATCGTTACTGACGATGAAAAATGGGTCCATTACGGTAATCCTAAACGTCGGGCAACGTATGAATACCTCGGCCATGCATCAACATCGACGGCCGCATGGAATATTCTCGGCCAGAAGGTTATGCTGTCTATTTGGTGGGACCAGCTGGGGGTGGTGTACTATGAGCTGCTAAAACCGAATGAAACCATTAGGGGGGACCTCTACCGATGACAATTGATGCGTTTGAGCCGTGCACTAAAGCAAAAACGGCCACAATACGAGCAAAGACACGATAAAGTTATTTTGCAGCACGACAATGTTCGGCCGCATGTCGGGGAACCGGTCAAAACATACTTGGAAACGCTGAAATTGGAGGTCCTATCCCACCCGTCGTATTCTCTAGACATTGCTCCGTCCGATAACTACCTTTTTCGATCGATCCAACATGGCCTAGTTGAACAGCACTTCTCCAACTTTGATAAAGTCAAAAATTGGATCGATTCGTGGTCAGCCGACAAACCGGCCGATTCTTTCCTTTCATAAACTCTATCTGTTAATCTCAACAACCTTAAAAAGAGTAGCACTGCTTCTTTATTATCAAGATTAGCGCAAATGCAATCCTAGTTGAAAGAAGTTTTGCCACTGGCACGCGAGCCCAAATAAATTAATAACTTATTATAACTTATTGAATAACTTGGTATTCCCCAAATAATTTTTTGGTGCATAACCTTAACACCTGCTTCACCATAACGTCAGTTCAATGCATTGATGACAAAAAACAAACAATGTTAACGGCTTGGAAAAAGGCTGAATATTTGACTCAGCAGAGACTCATTACCAATACCCTAGTGTAAATATTTCCCTCTCGCTATCTCCCCTCCTTGTTTATATTTATCTAATGCATAATTTGCATAATTTGCATAATTTGCAACCCCAAACAGTCATCAATCATAGCATAAAGAATTCGGCGATTATTGCATCGTTACAGGGCCAATGCACACGGGAGCAGATACAAATGGGGTTCCAGCGTAGCGAAGATGCACTATTTTTACGTACGGGTTATGAAGCACGAACGGACGCACACAAATATCCATATATCGATGGCTTGAAGCAACTAAATATACACACACTTATCTCCGTTATGCGCTCTTCTCAACAGAAGCCCTTTATGTTAAAATTGTCAGTCTAGATTAGCTTAGCTATCATCCTTATCATTCCTACCACCATGCGAAACCAAACCAAATTTCGAAAATGAATCCCGAAAGTGCTTTTTTGATTTTCTCCAAGCATTTCAATTAGCGGTTTCATCAAATGTGGCTTCTGCAAAGTTGCCGCTAAGGATACGCTGTATTTTTGAGGCTCTTGACTCGAATGAATAGATGAAGGCTTATTCACTGCCTGTTCATTGATACTCGTTTTGAACTTTGGAAGAAAAATTTCGAGGGGTTGTATCCGAGACACGACCGCTTAGGGCGTAGGACTACGCAATCTTTTTTTTAATTTGTTGGTTTATCATTTCGGATATTATTTGCGAATACGTCGAAGTTCCATAAATAACTCTTACGTAAAAATTTCCGGGGACCCTGAAAAGTTTTATTGGCTGGCGTGGTTTTATAAAATCATTTCGAGAAGCAACGATTCTTTCTTGCCTTTGCGATAACAATACACTAATTGGTCATATGTCGCAATTTGTTTCTTTATATCAATGCACGCATTGCACTGAGTATCTAACGAGAGACATCTTCCGTGCATCGCCATTCAACAAGCATAAAACACGCGTCTAACAGATGCACACAGTTGCAGCGATAAAAATGAAACAGCTCGAGGGAAAACATAAAACACAAAACAGCAGACTATACGGCCTTTTTTGTATTGTTGTGTTTCTTTCGACCTTTTCGACCTTTGTTGTGTTTCTAGCGGCTGCATAAGTTGCCCGTTATTGACAGATCTGTTCGGGAAAGCACGCAAATGGACAGAACAAATGTATGGGGGAATGGGAATGCTTCCAATTTTCATCAATTTAAACCATATTCAGACTATGGCATTGTAATGTATAGCATATCAAACAAATCTTAGAAAATTTCCAATTCGATTGATATGCAAATCTTTAGAATCCATTCGCAGCAAAAATAGTTATTAACGTAAACTTTATTTCATAAAAACGTGACCTGTTTTCTGATTTGGCACCCTTAATGTAAGACGTAGTCCTACGTCAAAATTGTCCATAATTGTGACAAATTGATTACCAACAAACCGTTTTTTGATGGTAAATTTCTTCACGCGAACATTCCTTAATAGGGGGTCTTCGTAGCCACACTGGTTGCGCGTTCGTTTACTAAGCGATCGATCGTGAGTTCAAACTCAGGGCCCTCAATTAACTATCTTTGTGTTGTTATAAAATAACTACGTCCGCGTAACAATCATCAGCGATGGAGATCGATCCACGGTGGAACAAAGGTCGATTCAACCATACAACTGCTCTGCTCTGCAAGAAACATCGGGCTGTTGTGCTATAAACAACACAACATATCAACTGTCTCCGCTGTCCGGTCTGCTGAACAAAGGAAGAACATAAAGAATACCCTTACGCCTAAATGGCTACTACTGTGTAATTTACCATAATGTAATGGAACAGAAAAAATACTCTTACGCCTTATGATTTTTATTATTTTTTATAATGATGCTACACCTCATTGAGGGATTAGATCTTCTTCACAATTTTTCGCCAATAATCCCAATCCATGGCTGCAGTTCTCCAACTCCCGGCTTGCCAAGTCTTGCTCTACCTGGTCCAACCACCTCGCTCGCTGGGCCTCTCCTTCTTATTCCTACCGGATTCGATGCGAACCCCATCTTTGCATGGCTGGTGTCCGGCAATCTTGCAACATGCCCTGCCCATCGCACTCGTCCAGCTTTGGCGACTTTTTGGATGCTGGGTTCTCCGTTGACTTGCGCCAGTTCATGGTTTATTCTCCCTCTCCATACTCCGTTTTCGTGTAGACCACCGTATATTGTTCTGAGCACTCGGCGTTCGGAAATACCAAGCACTTCTGAATCCCCTTCAAGCATCGTCCATGCCCATAAAGAACAATCGGTCGAATTATGGATTTGTACATGGTACACTCCGTACGGGGTCGGAGTTTGTTGGACCTCAAGGATTTGCAGAGTAGGCACGACTTCCATCGACTATGTGTTTCACGGCTGTTGTTGTCAGTTGTTATAAACGAGTCAAGGTAGACAAATTCCTCTACCACCTCGTCGCCTTGACGTCGAGCTCGTCGCCGTCGATCACAACAGTACTACCAAGAAGAACTCTGTTACGATCAGTCCCTCCTGGATTTATCTGGAAAGGTACAGATTGTTTCGTTTTTTTTTTGGTACAGATTCTGTACAGAGTACAGATTTTCGTCAAAAAGTACAGATTGGTACAGATTTTTTCCGGGTGTGAAATTTCTTACATTTGAACAAAGCTACATTAAGGTACATTAAGGTACACTATGCCTCGCTCCGATTTTTTTCGGAACTTTATCAGAACAAAAATAAGCTTCGAAATCGGCTCGGCAACGATACGATGAACGCTATTTTGAGATCAAAACATTTGATTAAATATCGTGACGGCAACTCGAAAATTTCAATAAATGATAGTATGCATTCTAGATTCAGAAAAACTATGTATAAGTATCATCAAACACACGAATGACTTGCAAATGTAAATGAGTATTGTTTTGTTGCTAATAAAATAGATTTTTCTGTACAACGAATATTCTCGATGGTACAGATTTTTGGTACGGATTTTTGGAATAAAAAGTGTAGCGTTGCCTGAACGGTCTTGGCTTTCTTTCATACAACTAAAACACGACCAATCCTGTTAGCGTGCAACTCTCGACTCTTTAATTTTTCCGAAACTTACTTGACGACTTGACGACAAAGCGCAAGTGTGCTTTAATGAAATATAAAGACTGATTTGCCGAGGTATTCACCAAGCATCTCTATATACATATATGGAGGAATAAGGGTCGCTTCAAAAGTACAGATGATAAAGATTTTTCACCTCTCTGGTACAGATTAAAATGTGGCAACACTGGGTGCTACGTATGGTCATGTTCTTGGAGGCAGCGAAGTCGATAAGTCTTAGACCGTTTTCGTTGGTTCTCTGAACTCCTCCTCTTGGCTGACCTGAGCGTTCAAAACACCGATGGCGATTTTGTTGTCATGTTTTAGGCAGCGATCGTATTCACGCTCTAGCTGCGCGTAGAATTCTTCTTTGTAGTCATCGGTGCTAGCTAGATGAGGGCTGTGGACATGATAAATGCTGACATTGAAGAAGTGGCCTCACATCCTCAATCTGCACACTCATTCGTTGATCGGCCACCAGCCAATCACTAGTGTTTTCTATTTTTTGATGCCAAATGTCTTCAAATTGCATGAAACGTCGAGATCTAGTGTCATCTCGAAATATTTTTTTGTTAAAAATCAGCACTCTAGGACTTAGGACTTAAGAATACGTGGCAAAATGTATGGTTTAGGGTCCCAATGAAAATCGTCATATCGATTTTTCATACGGGACCCCCTGCGAAATGTTGAATTGTACGATAAAATATTCTAAATAATAGCTCATTCGGACTTCATTTACTATTGTTGCAGATCTCAAAATTTAACTTTTCTGAAAGTTTGAAAATCGCTCAAGGGGGGAGGGAGTAAAGGAAATCAGGATTTAAAAAAAAATACGATACCAAATGTCTTAAAATCGCATTAAAATTTTTTCACAAAAATCGATTTTTTTTTTTTTATATCTGTATTATAGTGATTTTCAACTCATTTGGCTGGTTCGTCACTTTTTACTTCTATTTTTGGAAGAATGTCGGGAGTGAGAATTGAACTCGTGACCTTTAGCGTGAGAGGCATGGATGTTACCACTACGCCAGATCGCCTCCACAAAAAAAATCGAATTTGTTCAGACAAGAAAACGACCAAAAAGTGCCAAAAAGTCGATTTTTGACCAAAATTATTTTTTTAAGATAACAAACCTCAAGGTGTGATTTTTCGATTTTCAGAAAACTAAAATTTTGGCATCTGCGACAATAGTACTGGGTCTTTCAGATTAAACGCTCACGCAACAAATTTTAATAACTTCTACAGAAGTGAACCGAAAATAAAAAAAATGAAAATAAAGCTTTTTTTAGGATATTTCCGATGTGACCACCCCTTTTTTCGATAACGCGTTTTAAACGGTGAACAAAATTCTTCATGCACAACCCTAACATTACAACTTCGATGCTGTTGAAAATCCAAGTTATTTCTTCTTTAAGTTCCTCCAAATTTTGTGCCTTATTAACATAGTAACGGTCCTTCACGTGCCCCCAGAGGAAGTAATCGACGACGAGAAATGTTGAAATTCTTACCAAAAGAGGACAAATTTTCATTAATGCTTCGGTTGCTCGAGTAATACGATTTCACTAAAAATACACGTTCTTGTAAATTGTACATTTTGACACTGAAAACCATCCGATCAGACTGAACGAGTAGTCGAATATTATCGTCCCGAAGTGGGGAATGCAGTGTTACCAACTGAATGCAAGTCAACTGTGTTGAAATGTGTTAATTGTTTGAAAATGAATACAGAACGGAAATTGAATTTGGACGTCAATCATGCCGCATTTAGCTCAGAATGTTTAGTATATCAGAGATTTTTTGATTTGAAAAAAAGCAGCTTGCATTTCAATAAATAGCAACCAGGTTCCAGAAGAATTGTGAACCAATATTATATTTTGTATTTGAATATTGCGAGACTGTCAACAAACTACGTAGCGTTACGTCAGATTGTTGAGGAAAAGCGTCCATTTCTAGTCCTTTTGTCTGAAACACACATTGTTGAAATAGAATCATTTGATCAGTATAGTATTCCGGGATATAATGTTGCTGCGTGTTTATCACATTCTAGGCACACTGGCGGTGTTGCTATTTACGTCAGAGAATCAGTTCAATTCAATCTTCGCCTCAACGAAGTGTTTGATGGTAACTGGTTCTTGGGCATTACAGTTGAACATGGCATGAAGATGGGTAATTTTGGTGTTTTGTATCATAGTCCCAGCTCAAGCGACTTGCGTTTTGTTGAAATTTTAGAAAACTGGCTTGAAATGTTCCTTGACTCTAGCAAATTGAATATATTAGCTGGTGATTTCAATATTAATTGGCGTGATGACTACAATTCGAACCATTTGAAGCGTGTATCCGATTTCTTCAATTTGAAACAAACAGTACATGAATTTACGCGCATTTCCAGGCACAGTAAAACTTTAATTGATCATGTTTATTCCAATTTTGATACTATTTACACAGTCACGGATACCAATTTGAAAATAACCGATCATGAGACTTTAATTATCAATATTGTAGATAATCTCGTGGTAAATGAAGATGTTGTGAAATTAAAGTGCTGGAGGAAATATTCGAAGCATGCTGTTTCGAATCTCGTAGTGAGAAGCCTGGATTTTCCATTCGAGGTCGGTAATTTAGATGAATCATCAGCTGTTCTAACTAATACCTTGAAAGAGTGTACAAATCGGCTTGTTACGCAAAAATTTGTTCCTATGAAAAACTCGAACAGCTGGTACAATTTGGATCTTTTACGCCTTAAACGTGAGAGAGACAGATGGTACAAGAAATTTTGTAGAACAAATGATGGAAATCATTGGAATATGTACACAAACGCGCGCAATATATATTCACAGTCGATTAAGAAAACTCGTTGTGAATATATTCAGAGGAAGATTGAACTGCATCAAAGCAACAGCAAGGAGTTATGGAAAATTTTGAAATCTTTATTAAAACCTAGTAATAGCAAACCGCGTTCCATAACTTTTAATGGCACACTTGAACAGTCTGAACAGGCTATAGCATCTAAGTTTAACGATTATTTTGTCAATAGTGTTTCATTGATCAATCAGTCCATTGAATTGGTTGATGAACCTGATGAAATAAAACAGCCGGTTAACAGTAGTTGTAGATTTGAAAGTTTTCACCCAATTACATTAAATGAACTTAGAACTATTTGCTTTTCTTTAGGAAAAACGGCTGGAGTGGATAATGTCAATGCTAGAGTTATTCAAGATTGCTTTCATGTCATGTCTAAAACGCGCTTTCGAAACAATTTCTAGGCCCTTGTTGTTGAACACGATTAAGCGCTTTGGATTTACGAGTACTGCATATAAATGGTTCGAAAGCTATTTAAATGACAGAACTCAACGGACTATTTTTAATGATACAATTTCGAATCCCCTAGGGAATAATCTTGGAGTACCTCAGGGAAGTGTATTAGGGCCCCTTTTATTTATTATGTATATCAATGACATGGGAAGAGTTTTACGATTTTGTGATATCAATCTTTTTGCAGATGATACTGTGTTATTCATTGCAGCTAATGATTTAGATCAGGTCGTTTTACATTTGAATGGAGATTTACATTCTTTAAGTAGATGGTTGAAGTATAAGCAATTGAAATTGGACATAAGTAAAACTAAATATATGGTAATCTCGCGAAATCGTTTAAATGAAAACGTCTCCATCGTTATTGATAATGAGACTATTGATCGAGTTCGGGACATTAAATATCTTGGCGTGATTATTGATGACAAACTCAAGTTCAACACTCACATTGACAATGTCATCAAAAAAATTGCCAAGAAGTATGGAATCTTATGTCGATTGAAAAACGATTTAACTATTTGCAGCAAAATACAGCTATACAAATCAATCATCTCTCCTCATTTAGACTTTTGCTCTTCCATTTTATTTTTAGCCAATGACACACAAATATCGAGATTACAGCGCTTGCAAAACAAAATAATGCGGTTGATACTAAAATGTAACAGATTCACTTCCTCATCTTTAATGTTGGACGCTCTGCAATGGTTATCCGTGAAGCAAAGGATTGTTTATTTAACTATGGTGTTCATTTTCAAAGTAGTTAAAGGTTTGCTGCCTCGATATTTGTGTGATCGAGTTGAAAGAGGAATTGACTTTCATAGTTATAACACTAGAAACGCGAATGAAATAAGAACACCTAATTTCTTGTCATGTGCTTCACAAAATTCGTTATACTTCAAAGGAATAAATGTGTTCAACTCGATGCCAAGACATATTAAATGCGCAACAACACTTACAGAATTTAAGAGGCACTGTATTTCACATGTAAAAGCTGTGTTCTCTTAACAGCTGAACGAGTTTTTGTTTATTTTTATGACGAAGATCTTTACTGACGAAGTTTTATACGAACGGATAATTTAATGTGGACAATTTTTTTGCAGTTTGTTTTCAATATTTTCAATGAATCTGACGAAGTTTTTGAACGGATTATATTATGTAGATTATTTAATTTTTTTTAAATCATCTTTTTTAAATTTGTATTGATCTCTATTATGTCTGTCATGATCTTGGTGATGATGGACTATTTTTATTTTTATTTTGTCGTTCTTATAGTTGTATTAGTTAAAAAAAATAAAAATAAAAGTAGTCTACAAAAGTTTGAGCGTCGCGCGTGAGACACAGATATAAAGGATATTAAATTGAAAGTTTTTTTTAAGTGCCGGTCTAGGAATTTTTCGTAAAGGAAATTTTCTCGATTTCTCTGAATGAGGGTATTCAAAGTCAATCTAAAACAAGGCTGGCGGTTGGACTTGTGCTCTGGTGGACCACTTGGCTGCAAGGGCCTCGTCGGGACCGTATCGGCTCTGTGGCGGACATGACTGAGTATTGGCTTTTTTGGACATTGCAATTTTTTGAACTTATATCTGTAAATAAAATCAGTTCGTTTTTCATGTTTGCTAAACTGATTTCAATGTTGAAAAAAAAAATTATCTTTTAGATAACTCGTCTTGCTCAAACCTCTGTAGGGGAAGGAGGCGGGACCATCATCATCATCATCATCATCATCATCATCATCACCATCGACGGAGCGAAAAAAAAATATAAGGAGCTATTCGATTTTTTTGTATAGGCTATTTTATCGTGCATATTCATATTTCACAGGAAGTTCCATATGAAAAATCTATATGACATTTCATTGGCACCCTAAACCATACATTTTGCCTCGTATTCCGAAGAACGACTAAGTCCTAGAGTGTCAATTTTTGAAAAAAAACTTTTTTTCGAGATAAAAGTAGATCTCGACGTTTCATGCAATTTGAAGACATTTTGCAATTTTTTTTTTTCGAAAACAACGATTTCGTTTACTCCTTGGGCGTTTTTTCGTTTTTCAAAAAACTCAAACTTTGACGGATGTGCGACACTTATAAATGAAGTCCGATTGAGCTGATATTTTGCATACAGTAGTTTTTTGTGGGAATCAATATTTTTAACCAAGTTCCCTTTGAAAATTTTAAGGTCACTTTTTTCCCATACATCCATTGGCACTCTAATGTACGGGTACACTTTTAAAACCCGGCTCCGTTACAGCTAAAATGCTAATGAGCCTAGAAGAATAAACAAATGGGATAAAAAAAAACATTTCTTAGCGCCCAATAAGTTACTTTGTGTTATTTCTTTGATTTCTGACGTTTTTTTTCCTATTGGACAATCTACCATCAAAATAATCCAACGCCACAGTTTACATGCCCCATTCCATCACGTGCTGCAAGATCAAACTTATGAGCCCGGAATATCGTGGGGAAGGAAAAAAACAAAACTTTTGCGCGCATTTATAAGCCATCCGATACTCACGCGTGTGAAATAAGCTTCCGCGCAAGCACACTCATTGTGGAGAAGGGCCAACGAAAACGATATGTGATGACGGAAAGGGATCTTTCCGAGCTCTTCCCTTCCCGCCGGCCGGTTATATTTTTGATTTTCGCCTTTTTCCTTGTGCTGCTGCTGCTATACACACTTATATTTCACTTTGTTAAACGTGTCACAAATCAAGCCGTCGGAAATGTGTGCGATTTGATGGTAATTTATCAATTTCATGATTCCTTTTTTTCTTCGCATTCGTCATCCGGAAGGTTCCGCGAAGTGTGGAATCGATATCGATGTGAGTCGAACGACTAATTTGAACCCATGCAATGGATCTCTGAAAAATAATGTTTTCTCATGATACTTTTTTTTTATCAAATGTTCCTTTCAACTCTATGTAAACATTGGGTCATATTTGCTAACTTAATCCGACAGTGTTCCACAGCACCCGGGATACACCGTAAATGATGACCACTGTTGACATATTAGATCATTAAAAAACTAGTTTCAAGACCACTTGAGTCCTCCACCTATCCTGACACAGGGCTTCCCAAAGGAGAAAAAATATAAACAAAACACAAGAAGCGTCCATAACAGAGAACCAAAACCCGATGTCATTCAACTTTGGCTACTGGCTTCTCTAGAAATGTTTCTATGAGCCGCATGGACACGTACCATGCTGTGTTATGCTGTGAGAAAGGCTCCACCACAAACACAAACACACATACCCGGTATGCCAGCAACAAGTGTGATTGACCGGATAATTTTTGGCTCTTTTCGGGAGGTTCAATGCACGAGAGGATGAGTGTAGTGAAAATGAAGAAACAATTTACGAACAGGGCATGCAAGGAACGTGGAGCGTTTTGCGTTCATTGTATTCCACACCACAATAAAGGACTCCTTCTTTGACAAGTTGTTATTGCAGTGATATTTTACTGCTTCAATTAAATATGACAAAAATCACGAAATGTCGTATTTGCGAAGTCATACCTGGCGTACTGAAAGTGATAGTTCTTTGTTTTCGCATCATCCGTTGCACACTGGAGCTTACCGATGCAGCCAGCGGAGTAATTGTAGATAAATAAATGAATATAATTCTCGTAATAGCCACAATTAAAGTCCCGAGAGCGAAAGGAACTCCCCATCGGACCTCGTCAGATGACCTCGTACGATAGCGGCACTTCAGCAACGGGTCGTTTTTTTTTTGTGGAGGTCGCTGCGTGTGATCACATTACCATAAGTACTGACGACTGGCGGTTGAAGAAGTGGAGAGAAAATAAAAAAAAATGAGAGGAGAAATGTACACGCGCAATTATGAATCTTGATTTTTAATGAGGCTACAACGGCGAGAAGATGAGCATTTTGCAACTCTTCGCTCCAACCGGAGAACTTTATCTTAATTTTTATGTTCAACCCAGATCGCGATTCTCGGCCCTGCTCAAAGGTCTGCCGAATGTGAGCTTCATGGACGTAATGGAACATTTTCGTGGCATAATGATTACGTAGGATTCCGCAAAGTGACAGGACAGCTTGAGCTGTTGATTGCGAAATAGGTATAATCCAACTCGCCTGATTGCGCTGATGTAAATAAAAGGAAACAGACCTCTCGCCAAACTGAATTTAGCAGCCGAGATAAAAGGAAATCATATCTGTGCACTCTATTCGTAACTCAAATCGGAAACGATATTTTAATTAAATGCATTGTTAATTACCAAACCATGTTCATCCGCTGACTGTTTGCCACACTTCTCACTAAAAACGACTGCCGCCCCTCTGGCCTTTCTCTTCCGGCTCAATGGGTGAAGAACAATTCCTTCGGAAAACATCCGACGCAAACGCAGAAAGGAAGGAACGAAAAAGCGGAAGGAAAGAAATAAAAGTTCAACTCATAAATTAATTCAGCGGTTGTGTGTTTTTCACTGCTCGAAAACGTGCACTCTCAGAGTTGAAATGAAACATTGACGACGAATTCAGGCAGTGCGACGGAAGGGAAGGCAATATTCTCATCGTTTCGCCGCAAAAATCACTTCCAGACTTCTACAAGCAACGGGACTGTGTGTTCTGGAGATAATGCCTGCGTTAATGTCATTTCAAATCACGGCGTTTTATTGTTGACTCTGATTCCATTGGTACGGTATTCAAATTTAGAGCCAGAATCGATGTGAAATTAGTATTCGCGTGCAATTTAGTCCTTTTAGCATTTCGGTGTTGCAATATTAGAATACTGTGTTATTAAGGGACCGTCCACATACCACGTGGGAACAAAATATTGCCGACATTCCCACCTACTCCGTGGACAAGCGTGGACATTGACAACTCCCCCTTCAAGGTGATTTTTTGTTTTATTTTTTCGAGCCTGTTGCTTTCTTTCCATTTTGAGTCTGCGTTGACCAAATTAGTTACAAAAAATTAATATACACCCAGGTTTTTTTACGCGGTTTTGACGTAGAACTACGTCTTTCATTAAGGGTGGCAAATCAGAAAATCGGTCACGTTTTTTTGAAATAAAGTTAACGTTAATAACTATTTTTGCCACGAACGGATTTTGGCGATTTACATACCAAACGAATCGAAAATTCCCTAAGATTTGTTTGATATGCTATACATTACGATCCCCTGGTGTGTAAATGGTTAAAATTCATGAAAACTATAAGCGTTTCCATTTCCCCATACATTTGTTCTGTCCATTTGTGTGCTTTCCCGAACAGGGCTGTTAATAACGGGCAATTTATCGACGAGCAACGAAGGAGAAATCATAAGATTTAAAGTTCCCGTGAACAAAGGAAAAGAAGAAGAAGAATGAAGGGGAATACTTGCCTAGAGTATAAACAGTGGATCTCGTTGAGGCAAACTTCCTTAGAGGCGAATGAACTGCAAAGTTTAAAGCCTCTTAAAAACAAAGAAAGAAGAAGAAGGCAAACTTTCAGTTACGTTCTGTATTCAAGACAATGAACATCGCTTTTTCTTCCTTGTTCTGCGTTATCACATGTCTTCGTTTCGGATTGAGCTGAGGACGCGACCAAATTACTCACGCGCTGATGTCTCTTGGCATTGCAATCACTGCATCAAACTGACGTCATTGCATTGTTTCGAGCTACACAACTGTGTGGGGAATCATCAAGCTAGACTATCATCGGCCCATCAAGAAAATAAATGTTCTGGAATTTTGTTTTCGCAAACTCTCTCCACAAAGGATGAGAGCTAAGCTAATCTAGACCAGCAATATGAACAGGAAGGGCTTCTGTTGAGAAGAGCGCAACACGGAGATAAGTGTGTGTATATTTAGTTGCTTCAAGCCATCGATGTATGGATATTCGTGTGCGTACGTGCGTGCTTCATAACCCGTAGGGGAAAAGGGGGGAATTTGGACCACCTGAGCAAATCGCCTAATATTTCCAAAACAATACGGTCTAAATAAAAAATGTCACATTGTATACTGAGCTACACTTGTTTTCTCTCAATAAATAATGTTTAATCATTATATAAAGCTTCAATCTACCAAATATATCATAAAATAAAAGAGATGATTTTTGGACATTAAAATTTGATGCGTGGTGATTTGGCCCAGTGTGTGTTTCATCGAAAAAAACATAATTATGTTTATGTAAAGTATTTTGGGATAATGTTACAATCAATAACAATGTTTTGGGATCGATACCAGGGGTCTTGGCCAGATACCATACCAGAAAAGTTGGTTTGACACCATCTCGAATTCTGCATGAATCTTTTCACTGTTGGTCGAGCATTTTCAAACACTTCTGATGCTTGGTCAAAGAAAATCCGTTCTCGATGGCCTGCGTTGCTCTTTCAAGCTCCTCCTTCTTCCAACGTTGTCTGTCCATCCTCTTTTTGTAATTCGGCGGCATCAGGCAGCTGGAATCAGGAGGACCAATTCCAGTGTTGGAAAAAATCATCTTCGCTAAGATCAAATGCATAGATTTTCGGGCTAGGTTGCATCGAAAACCTATATATTCCAAACGAAAATTAAAATGACAGATCCAGGCAACCATTGAATATGAGCAAATGAACTTTTGTCCTTCAATATGTTTTGATGTTTATTTTTTCCACCCAGTGTCATTTTCATTTTGATTATCGGAAACGTCAGAACTGAATTTCATTTCAGCCAAATGAATATCAGCTGTTGTTAACTTCTAACCTGAGGCTGCTGTGTGCGGTTGGGTTTTGCAGTTGCCGGATGCCGTAATCGGAAATATCTTATGAAATTCCCGATGTCGCAAATGACTTGACGGTAGCTAAAACCACACGTTGTATCCATTCTGCATATGCCGTTGCTACCGTCTCGCCAAATAAAATTTATTTTGAACTTAAACTCACTGCCAGAACGAATATCGTTTCGGATGTGATGAATATCAATGTGTTGCTTTTGATATCCAAAGTATAAATAACAGCGAAGTTATGAACCCCACTCAATGTCGCATTCTTTCATTATAGGAAATTTGCTCATGCAACAGGGATATGAACAAAATGAACTCGTTTGTTATTGTCATCAAAATAATGAGGGCAGTGTGTTTCAAGCTGAAAAAAAGTCATTTACACTGGAACAAAATCATATTCGTTTCTCGTGAATATTTGTTGATATTCTAAGACACTGACCAATTCACCTCACAGAAACGTGTCCATGTCACCCCACACAACACGCAATAATTAAAATGCAATCAATTTCATTTATTTTTATCAAACTTACAGTTTCACTATATCAAATTGTTCCTCTTCTGTACGCGAACAGAACTTTACTGCACAATACACGAAAAGTTTGTTTAATTAGCGGGAAAACCTTAAAACCACTATCGGAAAACTCACATTTTTTGACGATCAAAGCGCTTGCTGTGTTTATGCTACTGTTACCCTCTACTTGTGAAGTTTTACCAAAGTTTATTTTCTTTAGGTACATACGATTCAACAATAGAAGGAAATGACATTATAAAGAATCTAAGTTAAGCCGTAATTTTTAAGATAAAGCGGTGGTCCAAATCACCCCATATGACCAAATCACCCCGTGTTACCCTACGTAAAATAGTGCATCTTCGCTACGCTGAAACCCCGTTTGTATCTGCTCCCGTGTGCATTGGCCCTGTTACGAAAAATTATTTGGGGAATACCAAACATCTTGAATGTCGTACTAGAATGCTAAAAGTTATTTGGGTTCGCGTGCCAGTCGCGAAACTGCCTCCAACTAGGATTGCATTTGCGCTCTTCTTGATCATAACGAAGCAATGCTACTCTTTTCGAGGTTGTTGAGATTAACAGAAAGAGTTTATTTCGTTTATTTAGTCACCAAGAAAGTAAATTTCGTTCTGCAATTTTGTATGTGATTTGGTTTTGCTTGCCAGTAGCAAAACATTCTCCACTAAGGATGACAGCTGCGCTTATCTTGAGCATTAGAAAGTAATGCAACTTTTTTCCAGACCAGTAGTATTGACAAAAGCGTTTCTTTTAAGAATAATGCTAAATGATGGGAAATGTTCATAGTTTTAGTTGCCTCAAGCCAACAATGTATGGCTCTGTATGCATGCTATAGCGAACGCTTGTTTGGCGCTTGGTTTACGTTGTAAGAACGATGCCTAAAGCTGCGATTCCACTGAGGCAATACTAAATAACATGTAGCATGATGACATGTCATTCTACCAAACAGTTATTTCTAAAATTTCATAGCATTATAAAATAGTATCCGAAGTTATAAACATGCGACAGCGTAGTTCTACGTCAACAATGCGGTCGTATCTTGGACACAACCTCCTATAGTTTTTTTTTTGCGCGGTTTTTTTTACGCGGATTTTCCAATTAACGCGGTTTTTTTTGCGCAGATTTTCCAATTAACGCGGTTTTTTTTAATTAACGCGGGTTTTCCAATTTACGCGGTACCCGCGTAAAAAAATACCAGTGCAATATCACATCTCTCCCTCAGCTCACATTTCGCTCTTATACTCCCTCAGAGCATATTACGGTAATTAGTGCTTGTAACGGAGGATAGCGCTTTTGAAAGAAATTAGTGCCGCACCTTATCACGATTCTTACGTGGATTTTAGGTGTTGGGTAACGGGGAGCTCACCGGGTGGCATAACGGGACGGGGTTTTTACGGGCAGCGATTCGTGAATGTCTTTCCCTGTCTACTTAGCTCTGGACGGTCCAACAGTGGTACTGCACGTGCATCGGCAGTAGAGTGTACAAATCACAAGGGAATCTTCTAGCAACAACAGATGACCTCATTCGTGAGGAAAACCGAACTATAGCTATAGCTACTATAGAAATTGGTATGTAGGAGTTTTTGGGGCCGGGGAAGGTTTTCGTGATAGTTTGAGACCCCTCCCCCGTCTCTAAGGGAGAGAGGGGGGGGCATACAGGCATATTGAGGTTTTAGGGTGCAATAGATGTTTCTATGGTGGTAGACTCTCCACCCTCCTCTCTAAGACCCCCCCCCCCCCCTTAGAGCCTGGGCTGCCATACAAATGAAACACAAATTTCTGCATTACTCGAGAATTATTCAAGCAAATTAAACAAAATGTTGCATGTGAAGGTTTTAGGGTGCAATAAATGTTTCTATGTTGGTTAAACTCTTCAACCCCCTTTCAAGGGAGGGCTGCCATACAAATGAAACACAAATTTCTGCATTACTTGAGAATTAATCAAGCAAATGAAACCAAATTTGATATGTAGAGGTTTTAGGGTACAATAAATGTTTCTATGATGGTTAGACTCTCCACCCCCCTCTCTAAGGGTGGGAGGGGGGTCTGGGCTGCCATACAAATGAAACACAAACTTCTGCATAACTCGAGAACTAATCAAGCACAATTTGGGATGTGAGGGTTTTTGGGTATGAGAAATGTTTCTATAATGGTTTGACATCCCTCCCTCCATAAAAATATTACACATATTTCAACCAAAAATATTCCAACCAAACATGACAATTGAAAATTTTCGGAAAACTCTGAAGGAAAAAGGGAAAATTCGGAAAAATCAATTCCCATGTGCTCTACAATTACATAGTGCATAGTGCAAATGCTGTTAGTCCATTTGATGTTTGCGCTAGCGAAATTGATCTTTGTTCGAAACTGGAAATGGATTTTAATGTGATGAAACGCACTCCTATATCTTCTTCTATCTATACCAAAAAAAAGGATCGCCGGATGTGTTGATAAGAGCAGAACTCTAGGAAGGAATTATACGATTTAGGGCTGTCGTATTATATTTTCTGTATAAAACATTTATTCCATGTATGAATCATGTTATTTGTAAGTGGTTGAAAAATCTTGAACGAGAATTGTGTCTGAAAATAATCTGATAATGATTTGTTATAATGATGAGTTTTGTTAAAAATACTAGGAAATTTATAGTAAAAGATAAATTCAACGGGGTCGAATAGAAAATCAATCAATGAACAGTTCTGCGATTGGACCCATGAACTTGCTCATAGTAAGAAAACGTGAATGTTTGAAGGTATTGATGACAAAAAAAAATTTGGGCGGGACGAAATTTGCCGGGTTAGCTAGTGTATTATAAGCGTGTTTGAATGTTTTAACAATGTGCAAAATTATTCTAACGTGATCGATAAAAAGAACGAATGAAACGATTTCAATGGAAGTTGGTATGATGTTTCATGATGCGAAGTATTTCATGTTACAATGTTACTGATATCTTTGATCGCTCAAAAGTGGAATGTAAAGAAAAAAAAAACAATAGATTTTTGTCGTAAAGTTGAAAAATTAAATGAAGAACACCAATTCCTTTATCCACGAACTTGCAAATGTATGTCGCCCACGCATAACATCATCGTCAGACCCAATTTTCGTTTGAGATTTATCCCCCAATTGCAGAGAATGTGTTGCTTTTTCACATCGTGATATGTAGAATTAACTTGCATTAAAAATAAATGGTTCAAAATCGTGTTTATTCCTCCCGAATATCCATTTTGCATTTTTGCTTCACAGAATTGGAACACGGAGCTCAATGCCCAGCAAACATTAAATCTCATAACAACCCAGCAAACATTAAATCACATAACAATATATAACATCATATGCCCTAAAATTTGGTTGGCATATAATGCGCCTAACTGGCATATGCATGCAAAAGTGGAGGCCATATACATACATGGCAAATGCTTACCGAATTTGTTTGGATGAATATGCAACTTTGACCGGCTATAATAGCGACTCTTGCCATACTCTTATACGATTTATTACAGACATAGGAAAAAAACAAATGGCGCAAAATATTTTCGTGAAATGTTTATTATAGCCTCACGAATCGCCATTTTTTTATATGAGTATTTATGTTTGTAGAAATAATAATTGTTTGATTGACTTGTGTTGGGAGTGGAATATGAATGTTTGAAATGGCACAGATTGATGTTTGGTGAAAACTGCTCCGATGTGGGTTCGAACTCCGGTCGTCTGGATTATCATCCACCAGCTATCTCGCGCGGCTATCTGATATTTAATTCAACAGCGGTTAATACTTTCGAGTGCATCAGCATTTCATTGACATTTCAATATGATGTAATATGTTCTTTATTAGGATCTAATATGATTCACTGTTTCATGATTTTCTTCAGCATGCAACACGATTCACTACAGTACTGAATCGATTTAAATTATACGCTTATACGACACACAAACTGCATCAGCGTAATATACGCATATGATGCGGCTTAAATATATTTTACGACAATGTGCATCATAAAATTGATGTTTATTATACCGAATTGCGACTTAATTTGATAATGGTATTTAAAATCGAGTTTTTACATTTAATGCGATTTCAAATATACACGATACATACTTTGATTGATATTATATGCGATTATGATTTATTCGGATTTCTTGTAAGACTTGGCACGTGCAAAATTATACGATTTAATGTTTGCTGGGAAGCGTATATATAACATCATATGCCCTAAAATTTGGTTGGCATATAATGCGCCTAACTGGCATATGCATGCAAAGGTGGAGGCCATATACATACATTGCAAATGCTTACCGAATTTGTTTGGATGAATATGCAACTTTGACCGGCTATAATAGCGATTATGTTGAAATTGAATTGCGATCTAATATGAATATATTCATGAATTGTCAAAGCAGTCATCTGGATTATCATCCACCAGCTATCTCGCGCGGCTATCTGAAATTTAATTCAACAGCGGTTGAAACTTTCGAGTGCATCTGAATTTCATTGACATTTCAATATGATGTAATATGTTCTTTATTAGGATCTAATATGATTTACTGTTTCATGATTTTCTTCAGCATGCAACACGATTTACTGCAGTACTGAATCGATTTAAATTATACGCTTATACGACACACAAACTGCATCAGCATATGATGCGGATTAAATATATTTTACGACAATGTACATCATAAAATTGATGTTTATTATAACGAATTGCGACTTAATTTGATAATGGTATATAACATCGAGTTTTTGCATTCTATGCGATTTCAAATATACACGACACATACTTTGATTGATATTATATGCGATTATGATTTATTCGGATTTCTTGTAAGACTTGGCACGTGCAAAATTATACGATTTAATGTTTGCTGGGTGGTGTCAATGTCGAATTGTATCGCAAGGTTGACAAATTTGGATAACGCGATTGGACTATTTCATGTTTAAAAAACAAACAAAAATCTTCAATTCAGATGTGGCAAAAATGAGTGTATACATGTATGAGAAAAAATCGGCCTTAAAGTTTCAAAAAGTTACCCAATACAAAATGTTCACCACTTCGAAAAAACACCCTATGCTAAATTTCAGCTCAATCGGACTTAAGGGAGAGTGACGCAAAGCGGTCAAAGTTTGAGGTTTTTAAAATTCGAAAAATCACTCAGGGGGGAGTAAAGAAAATGGGGGGTTTCGAAAAAAAAATCTAATGTCAAATGTTTTGAAATTGCATGAACCGTCGAGATCTACTGTCATCTCGAAAAAAAATTTTTTATCAATAATCGACACTCTGGGACTTTTTTCGGCATACGAGACGAAAAGGAAGGGTTTGGGTGCCAATAAAAATAGTTATCTCGATTTTTCATACGGAACATTCTGCGAAATGTTGATTTGCACGTTAACATATCCTATGCAAAAAATAAGCTTATTCGGACTTCATTTACTAGTGTCGCAGACGTTAAAATTTGAGTTTTATGAAAATCGAAAAATCACCGAAAATCGGGGGTTTTCAAAAGTGTTTTTGGATGCCAAATGTCTTAAAATCGCATGACACGTTGAGATTTTTTTTCGAAAACCCCCATTTCCATTACTTGGGTGATTTTGTGATTTTTCGATCTTCAAAACAACTCAAAGTTTGACCGCTTTGCGCCACTCTCCCTTAAGTCCGATTGAGCTGATATTTTGCATAGGGTGTTTTTTCGAGGTGGTGAACATTTTTTATGGGGTAACTTTTTGAAATTCGAGGTGACCATTTTCATTGGGACCCTTCTTTTTCTGTAGGAGCATTGAACCACTGCGACCATTAGTTAGATCTATTGTGGTGCACTCCAGTTTACTATATATGCGTTGTCAGTTCGTTCTATCACTCAGAGAATAAGTGATAGTCGCACTTTGACGCAGTCGAACGCAAGACTTTGCATCTCCCCCCCAAGAAGGTATGACTTCCTTTATGAAGTACCTTACCTTTTCCGGTTCAGCAAACCATATCTCGTTAGGTGTAAGAACACCCTTTCCAAGAATCCTCAATCTTCGAAGTTTCAGCCTCACAATTGCAGAAACGATACTTGTCATCTGTCAGTTTTCCTAATTTTCTAGGGTGATACTTACTCGGATAGTGTCCGATCAATAGACCAATCAACGTATTCAGATCTGCTTTATTCAACCTGAGTAAGCTGCGTGTTGTTCTGCTACAAGGTGTGATGAATACAGTAGAATCCGTTTAGTATGACTCCGTTTATATTGACAAACCGTTTATTATGACGTAATTACAAACGAAGTTTGGTTTTCATTTCAAATTCTTTATAAGAAACAAAACGCTTTGTATGACGTCCGCTTATTATGACGCGTTTATCGATTCCCTTCGATGTCATTATAAACGGATTCCACTGTAATTTTGATTGTCTTAAGGTGGCCGTACACTGTTTGCCCGGAGGACAAATATTTGATATTTTTTGACAGATAAGGTTTGATTTGATATTAGTACAAACACTATTTTTTTTGCCACTCTTCAATTTTCAACAGTAGTAAACAATATTAAACACCGAACTTGGAAAAAATCAACTGAAATATTCAAGGTAACCTAACCATGTACCGACAAGTTCGAAGAACAGACTGAAAAAATATTTTAGGCATCCAATAATTGAATATTTGCTTGTCGTGTTTTGTGTAGAATATATTTGATCAGTACACGTTGACCAAATTTTATCTGTCAAAAAGAGTCAAATATTTGGCTTCGGTCAAACAGGGTATGAGCAACCTTAGTGTTGATAGAGTTCTCCAGTTGGCTTCGAACATCGATATTTCCCAGGTTTTGAGCTCTGATTTTAGGCATGATGATATACCTATAGATTGACTTCGTTAGTCGCAGCTAGTTGCTTCAAGGATAGTATACACTCCCAAACTAGCTTGGAACGGCATGTGTATGATTTTAATGCATTAAGAGCTGCTTGGCTATCTGAAAAGATACAGATATTGGCATACCTCTAGCCAAACAAATATTTGTACATGTTAGAATAGCATGTATTTCTGCCTGAAAAACTGTAGGCCACTTTCCTATTGGAATTGACATGTCAATCCCTAGTCCAGTAATCCCAGCTTCCGTAGTTTTACTAATTTTAGATCCATCGGTATAAATCGCCATTCATTGCGATTGGATTCAATCACTTTGAAGGAAACACTGAAGTTAGTCTTTGTTTCCGCTTCAAGTTGCACATATTGGTGCAGGGGTAGAAGGTATAAAAGAGCATCTAGGGCTTCGGAGGGTGCACTGGGCATTGTTACAGTTATTGATAAGCATGCCAGACGTTGTAGTTTATCGAGCTTTTTCTGAGCTGATATTTGTGTAGTTTAGGGCCACCACACTAGCGAAGCATATGTTAGTCTGGGTCTCACGATTGTCGAGTAAATCCAGTGAATCATTCTCCCCACTTTTTCCCGAATATACTACTATAAGTCCGTAGCGCATTCTGGGCTTTAGATATTGCATACTCCAGTTGGTCGTTCGAATTTAGCTTTCGGTCGGGCATGACACCTAAATATTTGGTTCGTTTTGAAAGCTCCAATTGTACACCTCCCAATCTAAGAAGTGGAATCTTATACTCTCTTTTTCTGGTAAATGGAATAATGACTGTTTTTGAAGGATTAACACTAAGTCCTTCCAAGTTGCACCATTTGAGTGTCTAGTTAAGGGCTGTTTGCATTCTATTGGAAATAGTATACTCACATTTACCCCTCAATAAAGTGATTATGTCATCAGCAAAACCAATGACTTCGTATCCTCTGAGACTTCTCTGTTTTGGAAATTAACGTATGGAGCGCTTTTTCTGTTGATTTATTTGTTTGGTAGGCAAATTGAAATTTATTCAATGGTCTCCTGTTAAAATATGATGATGATGAAGCAACATTAAGGTACATGACGACTTTTACGCCGCAGTATCGCTTGGTGCTGCTGATCATAAAAGCATTTACAACGCAATAATTGATCAGTTTCATAGGGGCGGAATTCCTTACAAGGATTCGCGTCGGACGGTGCGACGTATGTTTTCCCCCAGATCAACAGATTAAATCGTTTATTCCAGGCTGAAAAACCTGGATTCACGATGCTACATGAAAAGCTGAAAGATTTTTATTTGATCTTTCTCACTAATATCGGCGAGGAATCTTACGTTGTTTCAATGGCCGATGCTATTAAATTTGAAGATCATTTGAAAAGGGGCCTAAGTTTTTAGGTTGGAATTGTCGCAGTTCTCATTTGCTTGTTGAGTTCGACGGCAAAGAACTCAACAAGCAAATGAGAAGAATATTCGATTTTGATGATCAAACGCTCAAGGCTGCGGCAATGTTAAATCCCAGAAACTTTTCCAATTTGACAGGCATCAACGTTGTGTTATAAGCGTTTCAAGGATTCTACAATGGGAACATACACCTGGAGAATTGATTTCGAACACTAATGATATTCCGTAAGGAAATCACAGTTCCTGAAAACGAGCATGTGCAGGGCAGGGCCCGAAATCTTCGAAGGTGAAAAATGAAAACCGACTCTACTCTCCGTAGCTTCGCTTCGACTAGAACTGCTTCGGCAGTCGCCGCCAACAAAAAGTGAATTGACTAGAAATGAATTGACTAGCGAGGATGACTGGTGAACGAGTCCAGTCAGTGGTTATTATAACTGACGCGACTAATGAATACAAATCTGCCTCTTCATTCAACTGACTTCAATCCACACTTCTATTTTCCCCTGACACTAATTTTATACCCGCGTACCCAATCTTATTTTTACGTCCATATAAAGAGAAACGAAAACATGATTTCTGATGCAAAAATGAAGTTACCCCATCAATGGACGGTTTATTGTCTACCCATCGTGAATTCAAACCAACGAACTTAGACATTCATCAAGTGTGCTATGAAGGTCCTCACGTTAGTATTAGTAAATAGCGTGCAAAATATCGCTATCTTATACGTGTGAGTAATTTTCGTGTACGATACAAAATAATCGAGCTCACCTGTAGCGTATGTCAAACCACGTTGAATCCAAACATCAATGCATGCACACGTACACAAGAGACAGAAAGAGAGGAACGAATTCGTTTTGGGGGAAGTCACTTCAAAATGCAATGAGGACAATTTGACTGGGAAGAATGAAATGATACAGTCGAGTCGGTGGAGGAAGATAGCGACTAAACACCCGACTTACTATTTAGTTGTTTTGGTGGAGAAACTGCGTGAAGAAGCAAAAAGTCATTACTAACTGAATACGGATATAGTCAGTCAGATAGTCAGCTGACTATCCTCAGTTGACTATTACTATGCAGATCCCTGGTGCAGGGTTGGTGGACAAAAGTTGATGTTTAAGAAGAGTTGACCATATCTTGTTTGTAACGTTCTCTCTATGCCTCACTCCTCGGCGACTGTCGAGCGATTTTTTTCTGAATATAATCAGAACAAAAAAAAGCTTCGAAATCGGCCTAGCAACGATACGATTAACGCTATTTTAGGATCTTCTTCTTCTTGAATGGCGTTAACGTTCCCTGTGGAACTTTTGCCGTCTCAACGTATGCATTAATTAGCGTCATTTATTAATACTTATTGAGATTTCTTAAGCCAAATAACACGCCTTGATTGTATTCCGAGGGGCAAGCTCTAGAATACGTGGGACCACAGTGCAAGTCGAAGGAAATTTCTTTGACGAAAAATCCCCCGGTCAGAACGGGAATCGAACCCGAACACCCGGCATGATAATGTGAGACGCTAACCACTCGGCCACGGGTGCTATCATTATCTTTTGATTTTAGGATCAAAAGATATTGTTGCAACCGCAACGGAACAGAAACAATTTTCCGGTTTTTTAAACGTTTATTTCAATACGCAATACAATGGCGATGGCAATGACGACGACGTTAAAAAATCCCTACCGTAGGTATAAATCAATACATTAAAATGGTTCTATTGTACATAGTAGTTTTAGGAATAGAAGTAGTTTTAAATTGTACATATTAATTTTAAGGTTTTTTACACTATCATAAGTTTTTCTGTGTTGCAGCTAGATTTAGATTTAGAGAACTTACGTTTAGTGTCTCGTTTGTTTAGTTCGTTGGAGGTGGGGTTATTTTTAAGAATCTTCGTTCTCTCGATTTGCAGAATAATATAGGATATACAATTAAGAATAATTACGCTTAACGCTTTTGTAACAATCAATTTAGGACTTTCTTTCACTTCTGACTATTTGTTTTTGAATCATTGAATCATTGTTGTGTTTTCTTTTGATTCTCGGTGAAACACAGTAGCGCGCCGAAAGTGGGAACGTTTTATTTCTCTCAAGGTGTTTGGGAGCAGGTGCGTCGCAACCGCACGTTGCGACAGATATGATTAATCCTTTGAAAGGAAATGACGAGTCATGAACTTTCCTGAACAAGTTGACAATGATGAGCTGGACTCGCCAGAAATTATTGAGGTTTGTGCTTTTTATGAGAACAGTATCTGTAAGTCATATCGTTCTATTGCTTTGATATACTTATGTGCATACTTCTAGGAAAATTTAAAAAAATAAATCGTCTACCAGAGAAGTGCTGTGAAAAAAAATGTAATTAATGATAGTGTGCAATCTAGATTCAGAAAAACTATGAATAAGTATCATCAAACACACGAATGGCTTGCGAATGTTAATGTAATATTTGTAGTACATAAATGAGTTTTTTTTTCATGCTAATAAATTAGTGTTTTCTCTACAACGAATATATTTGATGGTACAGATTTTTGGTATAATTTTTTGGAAAAAAGTACAGATAAAAAAGATTTTTAACCCCTCTGGTACAACACTGGTTATAAGTACTAATTTCCGGACATTTTTAGAAGCTCATACTGTGGATAATGGTGATGAAATCAATATTAAATTTAGTTGGTTTATATCATTGATTATGTAGGGGATTCCGTTTGCTGATACGAGAAGGATCTGCATTATTTGCAGCGCAATCCATCGTTTGCCTAGCAAAAAAAAAATGAAAATAACAACACTTATACCAAGTCATTCTTCATATGTTATGAATGAAACAATGTGAAATGATGATTTTCTAACCTTTTCAGCGTAGAAAGAATACCTGAAACCGGGAAGTTAAAGAAAAAAACGGATTTTTCTAGAAAAAACATAAATTGTTTTCATAAATGAGAAGCTCAAAATGAAAGGGGTGTAAGTGATATCATCGATTCCTCTACACCAACTCTCTTTTATGGTCATAACTTATTCCCAGCTGTATTTGACAATGTGGAAGATAGGTAAGAACCTGGATCATGCGGATAGAATCAAATTGATTGTCAAAAAGAATCCAATGGAAATGTCAAAATAGGTCCAACAATCAGGAGGGGAGAAAGTGTTACTTTTCTTATAATAATCCTCTACATAGAGAAAATATTGTTATGAAAGTCAATAATAATCGAATTAAATAAAATGAATGAACTACATTTTTCATCAATTAATGCTAGCGTTTGAAATCATGAAAGCACAACTTACATTTTGATAAATTCCGAAAGTTCAATTATTGAATTATTGATTTCTAAATTCCTAATAACATAATTGTAATTCAATTTTACTTCTCACTAAATGTTAGGCTTTTATTATTCTGAACACTAGAATTATATTATTTGGTTTTTCTTCTTTCATTAAAACAACTTAAAAATGCGAATTACCCAAAATACAATATTTATTTCAATTTTAGTTCGCTCACAAAAGGTAAATAAATGAAGCAGGAGTCACGGAAACGTTTGCTCCTTTTATAGGAGAAACGTTTGACAGCATGGGGAAAATGCTCCAAGGAATTTATTATTCAACCAAAATTCACTTCAAAAACATATTCGCATGACCCAGGTAAGTGCCTCATCCATCAGATTCTATAGCAAACTCAAATTAGAACCATTTTGCAGTTGAGTTATAAACTAAAGAAAAAGTTGATGAAGAGAAATCGTTGTTCAAGTCACTAACACTACTTTCTTTCTGAGCCCCTCAAATAGTGTAAATTACGAACCACCTGTGAATTGAATCATCTTGCTTGAAACTTCATGCTCGTCACCAGGGCGCAGCACACACGCAATCGCGTTTGATAAAAAAGCATTCGCTCGGTATTTTCTTGCATCGTCCAAACCGGAAACTGTCATTTAGACAGTAGATCTGCTTGACAGTTCTTGCTTCCTGTGCTCTCTTTTGGTTTGTGACTGAATCGACGAGTACATCAAAATGGTACGTGTTGGAAGGAAATTTCACTGTTTTTATATAGTTTAAAGGCGAAAATTGATGCAAATCTGACAATTTTGACTAAAGAGAAGCTTCTTTGGAGTTCTTTGGAGAAATACCAATCGTTTGAAAGAGATTTGTGTCGAAATTCTCGATTGTTAGTGATGTACTTTGGTGCCGATATAGACACATCGAGGTTAAGCTGTTTTGCATATGAACGTCTGTCTGATCTATTTGGTTGTCTACTTTTAGGTGAATGTTCCAAAGCAGCGTCGTACATACTGCAAGAAGTGCAAGGTTCACCGTGTCCACAAAGTGACACAGTACAAGAAGTCCAAGGAACGACAGGCTTCCCAGGGTCGTCGTCGTTACGATCGTAAACAGAAAGGTTTCGGTGGTCAAACTAAGCCCATCTTCAGGAAGAAGGTATGTGTAAAGTATAAAAGCAATAGGGAAAGATAGACCCCACTGAATATTGGGACTGAGAATCACAGATCATGCAAATTAATTAATGAAGGGAAATCTTAGTTCGAATATGTCAGTGTTTACAAAGCCGATTAATGATAACAATGCTTTATTTGACCCTGAATAAATTACACCCAAAGTCTTAAAGCGAATACCTATAATTAACGGCCTCATAAATTTGTTTTCTGTCAGTTGCCCGGTTTACTGCAACAAATGAAACAAACAGAATTACGAATCAAAACAATTGTTATTCATGAAGTTTTTATTAATCAATATAAATTTAGAAACGGTAGGGTAGGTAATGAATTAGAGAGACTTTAAACTCTGAGAGTTCATTCGTCTCTTAGAATCGGTGATTTTTTTTCGATATAAATAGTTTCCGATTCCAGAAAGCAATAGAAACATTTTTTTTCGCTAGAGTCGTATACATAGTTCCATAACTTACATCACATCAAATATATATTTATATCAATTATAGGCCAAGACCACCAAGAAAATTGTGCTGCGTATGGAATGTGTCGACTGCAAATACCGCAAACAGGCCCCACTCAAACGATGCAAGCACTTCGAGCTGGGCGGTGACAAGAAGCGAAAGGGACAAATGATTCAGTTCTAAGCGTTCGATTGTTGCTTATTTACTATCCAACAACTGTAATTTACAAGTAAGCAAAAATGCGATAAAATCCGTTATTACTGAAAATGAAATACTGAGGAAATCACGTCACAGTAAAGATTTCGAGTTTCGGAAGTAATAAATCGACAAACTTGATTTTGCTCGCATTTTAATATCACAATCTCCTTTATTCATCTGACGCATCCAACTGTTCTTCGTCACCTTTGTTAGGGGTGGTGCTGTTGGCAATCAGTAGTTTCTGCCTTATTACTGCAGCCATTTTCGTACAACGCACCGGTCTATCATTCTGACAACAAAATTCTTTTCCAGCGGAGAGATTACTGTTCACCCAACGTGGCGAACAATTTTGGTAGAATAAATACGGCCGTTCCCGGAAACAATCCCGATCTATGGTACCACAGATAAGCGCCGGAGAATTGGGCAAGTGCTTAAGAATGGCATCCAAACATCGATTTGAGCATTGTTTGTTTCCCATCGTGCTGCAGGGAAAATGTTGCATAAGCTCCATCTGAATGCCTGGATTGCCTCTCGGAGGTTCTGACCGATTGAACTTGTTGAACTGACCCGTTAGGAAAATTGCACAGGAGCAGGGAACGTTTTCCGTTTGTTTCACTGAATTACTCGCCAGGTCTGCTTGCTTTGCTTTTCGGGGCCGTACCTTTGGCGTTTTGGCGGTTTCAACGCACAAAAAACTCATTACGACAGTCAGTTTTATGATTATGACGACAACTCGGATTTTATTCACCATTCTGTGGCCTGTACAAATTAGAACTGGTGCCACTTAGAGGGTGGTTTATCCGTTGGCATTGGACGCGGAAGATATGCGGTTGCTTATTTTGCATATGTACAAATAAACAATATGAGTCCGCTTTGTGATGACTCTGTTCTGGGCGTGAATGTCTTGTGTTGTGTTTTTGTATAAACGTGTTGAGCAAGGTCAATTGCAATCAAAGAACTCCACTTAGCAAAAATGCTTTTCAGCTATATGAAATTCAAGCCCTTTCGCAACGAACGCAACCGCAGAACGAAAAAATAGCTTTTTCTAAAAAAAAATACAGGCTCAGTTACATAAGTTTAAATGAACCAAATTCTTAACTTAGTTGTTACTATTATATATAAACATTATCCCTTAATTCTAATCTTATAATGTTAATACTTTTTTCAACTTTATAATAGTTTACATTTTTCCAAACGAATTTTAATGTTTAGTGAACTTTTCCACGAATGTATACAAAATTTCTATGGATAATAGACAACGGTACTTGGTATAAATAAAATATTATTAACGTGGAAAGATAAGAGGATCTCTTTCAAGGGAAATGAAATCCGACCGCAAATGGTTAATTTGGTAGGAAACCAATTACTCCCGGTCGACTCGAGTTTAGAAGGATGACCTATTTTTTTCAGGAAAAAAATGAGATATAAGAACATTGGCATCACTGGAGCCGAAATTGAACACAGGCAAACTTTTTTTTTTGAGCGGGGGATAGGGACCGCACAAAAAAATCGCATGAAAAAAGTCATGCAAAAATTCACCGAGTTGTCCTTTTCAAAAAATCGTGTTCGGTACACAATTCGAAAAAAAAACTTTTTTTTGTGCAGTAGATAGGGACCGTTTCACAGAAACAGTGCAAACTGCACATTGCGATTGTATAGCCGGGTTAGGTGAAGTGTGTTCCCTTTCAGACTTTGTGCTTTTTGCCCTGGAATGCTGGTCTCGTGAAGAAGTAAACTATAATGAACATTCGTGTACAGATATCCTTAATCGGTGGTGAGTTCCGCCAAAAAAGCAGTTAATTATGTTGAAATTAAGGACATATTCGGTCAGAAAGATCAACTAACCCACAGATATGATTTCCGGGTACCTGAATGCTCGGCGGAGGAGTTAAATATGTTTATGAGAAAATTGATCGGAAACGGAGAAAATCCATCGATTAGCCAATTAATGGAAAATACGGGGTGCATTCGAACGTGAGCTCGAGCCTCTGTGAATTTGATCTAGGTGCGAAAATGTTGATAATCCTTTTCTGCCAATTTTTCGATCCAAATCTAGTGGGAAAGTTGCTCAATGAACATCGCGAAATAAGTGCTAGTAAATCAAATAATATGCGCCACACAAAACTCTTGTTCGTGAAATAGCTTTTCTAACTGTCTAATCACACACGACGATCGAAAACTTTTAGGAAAATATATATTTGGGACAAGTACTCAAGGTCTAACCGAACCAACACATCTCTCACCTTGAATTGGGCTGTCTTCCTCGGTCCCGAATGGTGTTTTCTAAATTCGATATGGCACCAAGATAGACCTCGCACGACCAAACGACGTGTTCGATGCCATAAATGCAGAGATTGTTGTCAACAAGATTGATACGAAGAAGTAGCGCGTCTAAGGCGCCTCGCACACCGGAGCAATAAGCAACTAGCAACTATCAACATGCAATAAGCAATATTATCGCCAATGGATTTTTCCATTTAATCTTTGTTGATCTCGCATACCGACGCAATACGATATCGCTGTCGCCTTTACAGAGCAACACATGTCGCTAGCAACACGGCGTGTCGGTTGAAGAGCAACTTATCGCCCATATTTTGACAAGTTTCGTACATTAAGCCGATTGTTTGCATAATGTCGGGGGTTTTTATTGCTCTGGTATGCGAAGAACAACAAAATATGTTTCCTGTTGCATATTGCGTATTGCAGTTTGCTAGTTGTTTATTGCTCCGGTGTGCGAGCCGCCTAAAGAACAGTAATTGGACATGAGCCGGGAGAAGGTGCGAACAATGTCCCGACTCAGGTCCAGACTATTGAACCACGGTTTAAGGCTAACCTTAGGGATAATCGAGTGAAGCCACCGACCCAATTCATCTTCGTACCATTTGCTTTGCCAGTTAGCGATGGTATTTTTCCGGACTAAAGAATAAAATTGATGAAGGCGATTTGACGCTGATAAATGTCGCCTTCAATTGCACCTACCTTTGCTAATGAGTCAGCCCTCTCATTACTCGGAATTGAACAATGTGAAGGGACCCTTCAAAGAGCGCTTCTGTTTATCCTAGCGATTCTTGTAAGTTTTACAAGCTGAGAGCACGTGTGGAGTTCACCCGCATGTTGCTCTCCGTAAGGGACACATCACTCCATGTTGGCGCAATTACTCCCGGTCGACTCGAGTTTAGAAGGATGACCTATTTTTTTCAGGAAAAAAATGAGATATAAGAACATTGGCATCACTGGAGCCGAAATTGAACACAGGCAAACTTTTTTTTTTGAGCGGGGGATAGGGACCGCACAAAAAAATCGCATGAAAAAAGTCATGCAAAAATTCACCGAGTTGTCCTTTTCAAAAAATCGTGTTCGGTACACAATTCGAAAAAAAAACATTTTTTTTTGTGCAGTAGATAGGGACCGTTTCACAGAAACAGTGCAAACTGCACATTGCGATTGTATAGCCGGGTTAGGTGAAGTGTGTTCCCTTTCAGACTTTGTGCTTTTTGCCCTGGAATGCTGGTCTCGTGAAGAAGTAAACTATAATGAACATTCGTGTACAGATATCCTTAATCGGTGGTTAGTTCCGCCAAAAAAGCAGTTAATTATGTTGAAATTAAGGACATATTCGGTCAGAAAGATCAACTAACCCACAGATATGATTTCCGGGTACCTGAATGCTCGGCGGAGGAGTTAAATATGTTTATGAGAAAATTGATCGGAAACGGAGAAAATCCATCGATTAGCCAATTAATGGAAAATACAGGGATGCATTCGAACGTGAGCTCGAGCCTCTGTGAATTTGATCTAGGTGCGAAAATGTTGATAATCCTTTTCTGCCAATTTTTCGATCCAAATCTAGTGGGAAAGTTGCTCAATGAACATCGCGAAATAAGTGCTAGTAAATCAAATAATATGCGCCACACAAAACTCTTGTTCGTGAAATAGCTTTTCTAACTGTCTAATCACACACGACGATCGAAAACTTTTAGGAAAATATATATTTGGGACATGTACTCAAGGTCTAACCGAACCAACACATCTCTCACCTTGAATTGGGCTGTCTTCCTCGGTCCCGAATGGTGTTTTCTAAATTCGATATGGCACCAAGATAGACCTCGCACGACCAAACGACGTGTTCGATGCCATAAATGCAGAGATTGTTGTAAACAAGATTGATACGAAGAAGTAGCGCGTCTAAAGAACAGTAATTGGACATGAGCCGGGAGAAGGTGCGAACAATGTCCCGACTCAGGTCCAGACTATTGAACCACGGTTTAAGGCTAACCTTAGGGATAATCGAGTGAAGCCACCGACCCAATTCATCTTCGTACCATTTGCTTTGCCAGTTAGCGATGGTATTTTTACGGACTACAGAGTAAAATTCATTGAAGGCGATTTGACGCTGATAAATGTCGCCTTCAATTGCACCTACCTTTGCTAATGAGTCAGCCCTCTCATTACTCGGAATTGAACAATGTGAAGGGACCCTTCAAAGAGCGCTTCTGTTTATCCTAGCGATTCTTGTAAGTTTTACAAGCTGAGAGCACGTGTGGAGTTCACCCGCATGTTGCTCTCCGTAAGGGACACATCACTCCATGTTGGCGCAATTACTCCCGGTCGACTCGAGTTTAGAAGGATGACCTATTTTTTTCAGGAAAAAAATGAGTTATAAGAACATTGGCATCACTGGAGCCGAAATTGAACACAGGCAAACTTTTTTTTTTGAGCGGGGGATAGGGACCGCACAAAAAAATCGCATGAAAAAAGTCATGCAAAAATTCACCGAGTTGTCCTTTTCAAAAAATCGTGTTCGGTACACAATTCGAAAAAAAAACTTTTTTTTTGTGCAGTAGATAGGGACCGTTTCACAGAAACAGTGCAAACTGCACATTGCGATTGTATAGCCGGGTTAGGTGAAGTGTGTTCCCTTTCAGACTTTGTGCTTTTTGCCCTGGAATGCTGGTCTCGTGAAGAAGTAAACTATAATGAACATTCGTGTACAGATATCCTTAATCGGTGGTTAGTTCCGCCAAAAAAGCAGTTAATTATGTTGAAATTAAGGACATATTCGGTCAGAAAGATCAACTAACCCACAGATATGATTTCCGGGTACCTGAATGCTCGGCGGAGGAGTTAAATATGTTTATGAGAAATTGATCGGAAACGGAGAAAATCCATCGATTAGCCAATTAATGGAAAATACAGGGATGCATTCGAACGTGAGCTCAAGCCTCTGTGAATTTGATCTAGGTGCGAAAATGTTGATAATCCTTTTCTGCCAATTTTTCGATCCAAATCTAGTGGGAAAGTTGCTCAATGAACATCGCGAAATAAGTGCTAGTAAATCAAATAATATGCGCCACACAAAACTCTTGTTCGTGAAATAGCTTTTCTAACTGTCTAATCACACACGACGATCGAAAAATTTTAGGAAAATATATATTTGGGACATGTACTCAAGGTCTAACCGAACCAACACATCTCTCACCTTGAATTGGGCTGTCTTCCTCGGTCCCGAATGGTGTTTTCTAAATTCGATATGGCACCAAGATAGACCTCGCACGACCAAACGACGTGTTCGATGCCATAAATGCAGAGATTGTTGTAAACAAGATTGATACGAAGAAGTAGCGCGTCTAAAGAACAGTAATTGGACATGAGCCGGGAGAAGGTGCGAACAATGTCCCGACTCAGGTCCAGACTATTGAACCACGGTTTAAGGCTAACCTTAGGGATAATCGAGTGAAGCCACCGACCCAATTCATCTTCGTACCATTTGCTTTGCCAGTTAGCGATGGTATTTTTCCGGACTAAAGAATAAAATTGATGAAGGTGATTTGACGCTGATAAATGTCGCCTTCAATTGCACCTACCTTTGCTAATGAGTCAGCCCTCTCATTACTCGGAATTGAACAATGTGAAGGGACCCTTCAAAGAGCGCTTCTGTTTATCCTAGCGATTCTTGTAAGTTTTACAAGCTGAGAGCACGTGTGGAGTTCACCCGCATGTTGCTCTCCGTAAGGGACACATCACTCCATGTTGGCGCAATAAGCTGGTGTATGACCAACTGACTTGCATTTGATGCAAGTCATGGGCTTCGGTACGAAAAGTCGCACCGGTAGCCTCAATTTGTCCACCATAACGTAGTCAGGGAGGGCGGCACCGGCAAAAGTGATCATATTATTATTTCACATGTCATACCCGTTTCGGTTACCACCCCTGAGATTTCTACCTAATGGGACGGCACGTGGACACGATATTCTAGAGTGAATCTCTCGTCGATCACAATATCATTTGCGTGTTTTCGATCACCCACGACTGCGTTTTTACGGTCTAGCCTTGAAGATTTCGATCACGGAGGAATAATCTCTTGTCAGATCTTTCGGAATCTGAATGACATTGAGAGATTTTCCGTTTGGTTTGGGCCGGAAGAAAACAACCCACGGGCCAGTTCCTGGTGCATCTGGCATGAAGAGTCGCACCGGTAGCCTCAATTTGTCCACCATAATGTTATCAGGGAGGGCGGAACTAGCAAATGACCCGAAACGAGTCTGACGTCATAAATGTCGATTTTCTCTTTCATAGGAGACTTTTCCAAGTTGGTGACCCCGTCACGTCAGACCCGCTTCGGTTATCATCCCCGAAATTTCTACATTATGGGAAACTACGTACACGCAATATTCTAATACAAACCGCTGATCGACAACAATATCTTCGGCATGCTTCCGGTCAGCCACGACAACGCATTTTGTTCGGTCTAACCTTAGAAATTTCCACCACGGGGGAATATCTTACCTAGTGATCCCCGATTTTTGAAATTAATCGTTCATCAGCTAATCGAATAATTTTTAGCAGTTCGTTATTCGATACGATTAATCGCCCCAAATAATCGATTAATCGTCACACTGAGAGAAATAATTAGTTAGACTAATATTTCTCATTTGCTAGAGAGCCATGTAAAATCAAAAAAGTGTCATTCCGCCTGGAACGCGTAAACGAAGTTCAATTCGCGTTGACGGCGTTGAGCTGCTTTTACGGGTTTAGGGGAGCGTCAAAGATAATGATTGAATTGCAGGATAAAACTGTAGCGGCCGTACGTTTTTTTGTTCTCTGGGTTTGAATCGATTAATCGACGTTAATTATTCGTTCGCTTCGATTATTGGTTGCGCAGTATTCGTTCGATTAATAATCGATTTCTGTAGGAAGTATTCGATTAATCGATTAATCGAACGATTATCGGGGATCACTAATCTTACCATATCTTTCATGATTCGAATGTGACATTGAGAGATTTTCCGTTTAGAGCGGATGAAAACAACCCATGGGCCAGTTCCAGGTGCATCCTCACGGGAAGGAGACACGGATGGGAGCGCGAGCGGGAGATTGAGGGGTTTAAGAGGAAAGATTTGCAAATTTTTTTGAGGGGGGCTTGTTGAGATGGGTTGACTTTACTTTGTAGAGCCTAATAACCTTTACATGATAAATTTGAATATACTTATTGCGCACACCAGTGCAAATGATTTACAACGGTTCCTAATCAAACTGCGTGTCGATCGTACGGCCCAGTTGCATCGGTGTATGTCACCGCAGTACGATGATGATATTTAAGATGACGTTACGATAAACACACCAGCTAACAGAGCCCGCGATGAAGGTCTTCTTCCTCCCGCTGGGGTTGTTTCCACTCTTGCAATCAGAAAACCCCATAAGGATGAAACAATTATTTCACCGGTATCACTAGACGACAAAAAAATCGTCCGGCGGTTTCTAGCTACGAAGAAGAATGACACAGTACCTCTTGTTGCTGTCGATTATTATAAACGTGAAGGCTAGACATTTAGCATTGAAACACCAAAACCATTTATTATGAACTCATTTATTGAAGCATATTCCGCTTTGATTACTACTTTACTCCAAACAACTTTGCCGTTCCAACGAAAACCGTCCGTCCGCGCTGACTGCAGTCATATGAAACGCTTACGATTTTCCTGAGTTGTCCGACCTTCACATTAAACATGACTTCCTCGTTTAGGTGGCATCGGTTTGGAAAGCGAAATTCCTGTGCAGTAACGACATGATCGGGAAAATTATTTCCGAGGATTGCGGCCGTGGTGGCATTTAGCAGGGCACCGTTCACAAAGCTCTGTTCATCAGATGAACGGTTGTGAATTGGGTTCCGATCACCGGTAAACTCCGCAAATTTGATCAAATCATCGCGCCGGTAGATCCTGGTGAGTGTGAAAACTGTTCCCGTGCATATCTTGCTACTGAATTGTCTGATTTGCGGTAGCAAGACCAGGTACATGGTTACCAAGAATCACAGTAGCTAGGTTACCAGTTCTTTTACAGCCTCCGTTCTTTAACGAATGCAACAGTTTTCTGAAATCTGCTTCTAGCGGTTCACTATGTAGATAAAATATCGTTGTTAGCAAATGTCCAACCAAATCGGTGCTATCTCTATGCTTCTCAATCAATCGTTTAATCTGTTTGAGTGTACCGCCTCGAATGATCTGGAAGGAAACTTCCTCGTCCAAACAGATATTGCAAAGCCCTGCTGCTGCGTGAACTAGAAGCTGATGGTCAATCGAAGTATCCAAAATATCTACAAATAACTCCTGCGCCTTTGCTTGTTTCAGAAAATTCCAGTTTATAGGATCATATGCAAAATTGGCCAAATTCGCGGTCACTTGCTGTTGCGATTCTGTAATGATCATGTACAGAATAGTTATATTTTTGAACAAAATCCAACACGATCTTTTACTGAAATCCTACCGAGATTATCTGTTTCGTGATATTCATCCACCAGCAGGGAGATGTATTCCTTTCGACCAATACCTTCTTTTGGAGTGCGCTTCTCCAGACGCTCTCTTGTGCTAAACATAGTGAAATAATGAAGTTGGATAAAAAACGACAACAAGGTAAACATAGTAAACACACCGACTTTATGTCTGTTTATAAACATTTCAATCTATGCCAATTTGTCAATATCTACCCCTCTCATCCACCAGGGATGCCAAGTGAGTTTTTTTAAGATGGTACGAAAACGTTTGCAATCTTAATGAACAAGAATTACCATTTTTTTGAACGATATTTGTCACAATGCTTTATTCTGATCTATATTTATTTATATGCATTTTCTTAAATAAACCTGACGTTTCGAAATTCATTGTAACAAAGACGATAATACTTTCGAGTAAGTAAATTAAACCGTAAATAAGTTATACTGGAAAAATGTGTATAAATATCACTGAGAATATAATACATATTGGGACTGTCCAAATACCCTTAGGCAAGGCGCAAATTGAGACGCATATAGCGCGAGTAACTTGGCGCGATATAGCGCCTGTTTTTGTGGCTAATGAAAACAGATAGAATGGCGCAAATTGGCCAGATAACGCGAGATGGTGGAGCGCTCGTGAGACACGACTCGCGCGACGCTGTGGCTGAACCACAGTTTCTCGTGCTGGTCATACCTGTTGTGGTAGTTGTGTTGGTGAACAATCATATAGCGCCGTGGGTTTGGCATTGTATGGCTGTACTGGTCGGGTGATTGTGTTAGTAAATAAATATATCGCGCAACTCTGTGTTAATCAGTCATTGTATGCGAGTGGCATGTTATTTACACCAAACTGCGACCCAATATGCGCTCCACCACGCTACGTTTGTGGCACGTATGAGTCGTGTTGGTAGCCTCGCGTTCGCTTACGAGCGCTATACGCTTCTCAATTTGCGCTTAGCCTTACAGTGGACAAGCATGGTCATTGGCCGCCCACGTAAAGGTTATTCATATTTTTTTTGGATTCAAAATATTATATACTAACGTACGCATTAAAAATGGATTTATTTCGGACGGCGATGAAAAAAGAAATAATTCAATGGAACAAATTTTCTTTAAATCACACGTTTATTAAGTTTTCTTCGAACATCATATCGTTGAGAAATCGTCGTCATGTTGGTGCCCAAGGTATCATTGAAGTTAAATCGTTTTAGAACTTGATTGCAGAGTGAAATGTAAAAACTTATCGAATCGGGTACGACGATGTCCGAAATTTTACATACGGACAAATAATCATTGATCAACATTTCAGTTGCGGTACCTACATAAACATTATCCAAACTCACATAATATTCCTGATCGATCTGTACGTTGTTCTGATTCGTTATGTTTTTCATATAGTCTGCCTCAAAAACGATATCCAGAAGTGTACTGAATAGTCTTGAAATGCTCGAATGCAAAGTAAATAGTTTCGAACTTTCGCTTTTGAACCATTTTTTTGAACGATATTTGTCACAATGCTTTATTTCACACAATGCTTTATTCTGATCTATATTTATTTATATGCATTTTCTTAAATAAACCTGACGTTTCGAAATTCATTGTAACAAAGACGATAATACTTTCGAGTAAAAAAATACATACTAAAATAAATTTTACATACGGACAAATAATCATTGATCAACATCTCAGTTGCGGTACCTACATAAACATTATCCATACTCACATAATATTCCTGATCGATCTGTACGTTGTTCTGATTGGTTATGTTTTTCATATAGTCTGCCTCAAAAACGATATCCAGAAGTGTACTGAATAGTCTTGAAATGCTCGAATGCAAAGTAAATAGATTCGAACTTTCGCTTTTGAATATTCTGTTAATATTGTTCTCCCTGCTCAGAGCATAAGACAAGAAGGTTAAATAAATACTCGTTACGGTTCCCCGTCATAGATCTTACGTTGTTCTTATCTACTTGAACAACTAAAATAAATTCGAAGCGGTTCGTAACGTTCCAATATACTTTTAACAATACTTTCCAATGAAATTTACCGCGTGCCTGAAGATTGTAGCATTTTAAAAGACTTCAATTCTAAGAGAGTTTGAATTTCAACAAACTTACTGCTTCGTATCAAATTGTAGCTGAGAAAGAAGTGAATATCCTTACACAACTGCTCGATTCTCTCAGGCATGTGATTGCATGCATATGCATATAATGCACACAGTGTCATACAATGGCAAACACATTCTAATGTAGACAAGTCTGGACACGAAAGAGCATAATTTGGAGGAGTAAAGCACTTGAAAATGACGAAGGAACAAAAAAGGTGGAGATTTTTTGTCTAAGCCTTTTTTCGGCGTAAGAATATATTCCTATTGTTTCTTATGTTCACAGTTGAACCAAACACAGTGGGACTGTTGATATGAGGCTTCAAATGTTGTTGTATTATTCACACCTCAAGTGATTTCACTAGCCTGCTGAGCGTTCTAGCGCCCTATGTTATTCGAGCACCCACGAGTGAGACTCGATGTTGTACGGGAAAAAGTTAATAGTACCAATTACCGATGCAGCAGATCGTATGTGAAGTGAGAGGCTGAGATCACCATTACATGATGATTGTTGCGTGGACATAGTATTAAGTGGAATAACACACAATGATGATCGGTTGAGGGCCCTGAGTTATGAGCTCATGATCGTTCGCTTAGTAGCGGACACGCAACCAATTAGGCTACGAAGACCTGTTGGGGAGGGTTGACGTTTTTCGGTTTATCTTCGGCCGGTCCATCTACTCCAGTGATCTCTTAGCATAACGGTCCGAAACGATAATGCGGTACAACGTTCAACTTCAGCCGGTCCATCTACTACAGTGATCTCTTAATGGGCCGAGGCCAGATCTGTCCAAAAGACTACGAAGGAGGGTTACCTAATTCTTCTTGATGAAGACGGCTATTCCCGGCTGGCACTTTGTACTTTACAACAAGTCACGAAAAAAGAAATAGCATAGGAGCACGAACGGAAGCTTGAAGTAGGATTTTTTAATACTCTTAAACTGCTTTCAATTATAATGGGAATTTTCATACTGCAATTTGGTATAGAAAATACTAAATTAATAATATTCGTGTGAAAAATACGTTGACATGTTATGTATCTTGTTGAGCGCGGAGAATGATCGAAATTATTGAAACATTTGTTCGAACAAACATAAATATAGAAAAAACAGGAAGTGGGTTATATCTATGGTATAACTGCAATGGTGACGTAGGACTATCGTTGATTCAGTGATCATTTGTTTGAAGTTGAATCTGAATCCATTCTGAATGAATGACCAAATGAATATTTGAGGCACTTCGAAAACGAGAGCTCTTTTGTTTGCATGTTATTTTCAATGCCAAGAGGAACAGTCAGTTTATTTTGCAGCAGCGATATCTTTCCGGATTCTTCTCGAAGTCCACCACCAGTGGTTAATGCTAACTCGATAACCACCTGTTAATTGCACATGATTGAAAAGCCACAAAATCAATTGTATTTGGTCGCAGTATTATATGAATAGAAAGCTTTAAAATAAACTCTTTCGCTTGAATGTAATTTTCAATTCCCAAGGGATCTGGCAGATTATTTTTCAGCAACGATAATATCTTTCCGGAATCTTCTCGATGCTGGATGGCAACCAAACAAAAATAGTTCTGCGCGTGTATGTGTGTGTGGTGGCTGCTCCGATGTCTCAAGCGGAACCGTTTTTCGGTGCTGATACTCTCTTGGTCACCTTCTCTTCTCCTCCTGCCTCCTGCCTCCTGGCTTTTCTGCCATCCCTCACAGTTCCAAACAAACTGCATGTCTTTCAGGTCAGGCTAGGTAATGAATCCCTCGATCCCTTGATTCCTCGCCGAAAAAGAATAATTTTCAGAAGCTTTCCTGTTAATTGCGATCAATTGAAAAATCACAAAACCAAATGTATTTGGTTGCATTGTTATATGGATAGAAAACATTAGAATAAACTCTTTCTCATCAATGTATTTTTAAATTCCCAGGGGAACTGACAGAGTATTTTTCAGCAACGATTAGTTCTTTCCCGATTTTCCTAGATACTCGAAGCCCACCAGTGGTTAATGCTAACTCGATAACCACCTGTTAATAGCACTTAATTGAAAAATATTTGGTCGCAGTGTTACATGGATAGAAAACATTAAAATGAACTCTTTCGCATGAATGTATTTTTCAGTTCTCAGGGGAACTGGCAGATTATTTTTCAACAACGATTGCATCTTTCCTGAAATTTCTCGATGCTGAATGGCATCCAAACGAAAATAGTTCCGCGCGTGTATGTGTGTGTGTTGGCTGCTCCGATGTTTCAAGCGGAACCGTTTGTGGCATCACTCTCCTCCTGATGGATTCCCTTTCGGCCTAAGGTGAACAAACAGGCTCTTGGCTCTTCACCACAACAGCGACAACATGCTCCAATCACTGTTCAATTATAACTGAGTGAATTTCCGAGTGGCGCTCGCTTATATACCTTATGATTTCAATAACCTGTTTTGAAAGCAATTTTAAGACTATTGAAACAAGTTTTTGGATCAAAAAGTAACAAGTATATAACGCGTAGACATTTTATCTTTCGAATGAAGTGTTAATCATACCATTTCGTTCAGCTGTTTAGGAGCTTTTAACGCTCAAAATCTCGGTCTCCGGCGTAACGCTTTCGTTTTCGAAACTTTGATTTTACACCCCGGTATAGAAATGAAAGACGTAGTCCTACGTCAAAAAAAGCTTTCTGGTTGCACGAATTTTTGAAATGGTTCAGGGTGGTGAAGAAATGAACACCCCACGCAGCGCAACATTTGCGTGACATTAGCTTGTCGTATGATTTGAACAGGCAACAATTTGCAGAAAGTGGATGATAGTTTCTCCGCTCGTCAGCTAATCTGTTTACCCATCAAGTGGAGGAAAAAAGCTTATCAGTTTATTTTTTATCATTGATTATTGCACAGTAATGCACTGAACACTGCATATCAAACCTCCACGTCGAACACCCAGGATGGATTCGAATCAATCACAGGAACAGGTAAATTGATGCATATAGTAGGCGATTATGATGATGTCAAGTAGAATACGTGGTTTATTTACATTTTCTATTTACGAGCTATTTATAATTGTTTAATTGTTTCCTATAGTCGATGGATTCTGCGGCAAAAAAGTCTAGCGGTCCGTTCGAGAGTCTCGGTCGAGAGGATTTGATAAAGAAATGTAAGGGCCTACTGGGGATTGCCCAGAAAGCCAAACAAGCGAAAGATGGTGAGTGAGATATCTTTTTCGTATACTGGTGATAATTGGGTTTTCTCGGGGTTTCAAGAATGTTTGGAGGAGAACAAGAGGTTAAAAGAGCAGTTAGTGCAAGCAGAAACTCAGAAGGTTGCCGATAAGGAATGTCTGAAAACTATGCAGGAAGTTGTGGATTCGGTCACTGGTCAAAAGCTGGAGGCCGTTATGAAGGTGGATGAACTGGAGAAAGCGGTAGCAGGACTTCGCAGGGAACTGGATGGAGCTGCGCTGTTGAGAGAGCAGATGGAAAGGACCAGCGATGAGAGGGACGCTCTACAGAGGCAAATTAAAAGACTAACGGAGGAAAATGAGGATTTGCTAGCTGATCTATCCTCAATGGAGGCCAAACTTGCTGAAGGGTCTGATCGGATCAAGAGTTTGGAGAACGAGAAAGAGATTATTTCTCGGAAGCTATTGGAACCAGCGGTCGATCCCGCCTCGTCGGGAAAAGAAGAAAGGCTGATCCGCAAATTGAAACTGTATAAAAACAAATTGAACGAAATATCTGCGAAGATATTACTATTAAAGTCGGATAGGAAAATTCTAATGAAAACTGTTAGAGAATATTCGGATCAAGTTCCAAAATGGCAAGAAGAATTACTGAACGCATCCACTATATTGTTCACCAGGATACGATCACTGGAAACAGAAAACAATGACTTGCGGGATCTGTCCTTGAGAAATACAGAATATCAAGTTGAACTTAGAGATCAAAATGGAAGGTTGGATCAGGTTGCACACGAAAACAGTAAGTTGCGTGAGGAAATTGATAATCTTAGAGTTTTAAACTCGGAGTACGAATCGAATATAAGGAAGGAAATTTCCAGAAACGACGAACTTCTTCAGAAACTGTCGGAATCGAAAACGAACAACGAACAAAATTGTCTTTTGGAACAGAAATTCGAGCAATTGTCCGATGAAGTATGTACACTTAGAAATACAAACGATGAGAAAGAAGCAATTCTTGCGAAATCTCGTGCAGATATGGAAGTTCTCCAGCAGCAATGCAATGAATTGCAGACGACAAATCAGAAAATACAATTGCATACATCTCAGTTAGAGCAAAAGCTACAACGTGAGACTTCAGAAAAAGAAAAACTTGGTAAAACAATAGCTGAATTCAATACAAGTGAACAAAAAGACTTCACTGAGTATCAAATATTGAATAAACTTCGTGATCAGGTCGAAGAGCTGGAACAGTCAAAACGTAAACTGGAAATGGAAAATGAAACACTGAAGGAGAATATCAATAAACTGGATATCAATTGTGCTGAAATGCAGAAAACTTTGGACGAACTCCAGCAGAGTTACGAAGAACAAACTAAAATGTTAGAAAATAAATGTGTCGAAATATCTTCACTGGAGCAGATGCTCGGATTGGAGCGCGAGAAACATGCAGAGGCCTGTGAACGATATAACGAACTCGAGCAAAACCATCATCGGCAAGCGGAACAGAAGGAATCTTCCGAAGAACTTACAATGCGGTTTGATGCGTTACAGCAGCAATATCTTGAGCTGGAAAACACACTGAAACAAAAGGAAGTCCAATTTGAACAGCAGCTTTCTGAATTGGAATGCACTAACAAATCCTTCATCGAGAAGATTTCTCTGTATGAAAAGCAATTGCACCTGGACTCTGAAGAACAGGATCTACTTCGAAAAAAAAATCGAGAATCCAGCGTTGCCCTGGATACCCTCCAAGGTCGGTACAATGTTCTAACCGTGGAGAATCAGCAGCTGCAATTGTCGCACAATCAACTCAGTCAAGATCACAGCGTTTGCAGTGAAGAACTTAATACATTGCGTTCAAAGTTTGAACTCATAAAGCTAGAAAACAGTGAGCTTTTGTCGGAACTGAAGGAAATAAATGAGATTTTAAAAGAACGTGGAGGTGTTATATCGCTACAGTTGTCAAAAATATCCGAGTTAGAAGCCCAAAAAGCGTCCCTTCAGCAGAAGCTTAACGGACCGGACCTTGCACAGCTTAGGTCTCGTGTCCAAGAACTGGAACAAAATTTGGCGGAGAAAGAATCCGAATTGATTGCGCTGCGCGAGGGGGATCAAAGTTTCGATGCTCAGAGTGATGTCATGTCCACTTCGACAGTCTCTCGTGCCGAAGAAACGGCGCGACTGCGAGAGATTGACGATAGTTTCGAAGAGAAATACAACAAACTGCGTTCGCTGGCGGTTAAGCTGAAGAAGAAAGTCGCCGAACAGACTATTCAATTGCAGAAGTATGACAAGGAGCGGGAAACGATGGGTCTGGGCAAAAATTTGCAGTCCTTCCAGGCCGAGTACGATAAGCTTTTGGATCAGCTCGACGGGGAGCGGAAGAACGTGGAAAGACTGGAAACAGCGCTTTCGGGGCTTAGAGAAGAGTTGGAGCAAAAAAGGCAAGAAATTGAGACGCTGAGTCAAATTCGAGCGGAAATCGATAACAGCAAAAAAGATAAATCCTCCTTGGAGTGCACAATCCGTGAGTACCGAGAGCAGCTTCAAGGTTTGAAGCGTGAAAAAGAAGCTTTCAACATGGCGAAGAAGGAAATAGACACGGAAAACCAGAAGCTGAAAACTGCCCTGAAGGCCAAGGAGAAGCAACTCAGTGATGAATTAGAAGCACAGAAAGAGTTGAAGGCGGAAGTCGAACGGTCCCGCCTAGTCGCTAAAAAAGCAAACGTGCTGAACCTTGAGATGGAAGCATACGAGAAGTCATTGGCCGAGTTGAATAATAAACTTGAAATCAAGAAAACGCGTGTCAATGAGTTGGAGGGAACGCTGGATGCACAAGAAGGCACTATCAAAAGTTTGAAGAGTCAGATAGCATTGCTGGAGCAAAGTTTAAGCGCGGAAAGGGTTCACTCGCAGGAGCTGAAAAAAAATGTGGACGTACAGCAGGAGAAGCTAAGAGTCAATGAGCATCAACGAGGTGAAATGAGTATTGAACTGGCTCAACTTAAAGTTGATTATAATAATGTCAAATTGGAAATTGAATCCAATCGTGTAGAACTCAGTTGTGCTGTGACTGAAAAAGAAAAGATATGCAGTGCTCTGGAGGCGGAAAATAGCAAATTATTGAAACAAATTTATTCTCTACAGTCCACCATCGAAGACCTTAAAATAAAGATGGAAGAGAAGGAGCAGGAAGTCGAGAATGTTAAAACAGATTACGTTAACTACAAAATTCGCGCTCAATCTGTGCTAAGGCAGAACCAAAACAGAGATACTGGAAAGGAGCACGATCTCGAAGAGGAAGTCCAGAACCTTCAAAATTCTTTGGACGTCAAACAGGGCAACATTGAGAGCCTGACGCATCAACTTACAGAACTAAGCAAATCCTATGAAGGGTTGAAGGACGACAAAACTAGACTCCAGAAACGCTGCCAAGATTTTCAAAGCTTACTAGAAGAGTCTAGGCTTCAAAGCGAATCAATACTGGAGGAAAATAGACGTATTAATATAAACCACCAGGACGCACTCAAAACACAGCGACTCCAAAATGAAACGTTGATAAACTGCTACAAAAAACAAATCGAAGAGCTACAGGAAAAACATTCCACAGAGATTGAACGTTTGCAATCCATCGTGAAGCAAGCTGATCGGAATGTAGCAGAGGAACTCAGAAGCAACAATCAAGTTGGACCAGTAGCGAGGACGTCAAATCAAATGGGACAACATATCTCCGACGAGCAGAAAATCAGCCTCCTTTTGATGACGCGCGAGGATGGCGAGGGCTCTGAGAGTACCAACTCACAGAGTATCGTAGTTCCACAGCGAAAAATTTCCAACTCTAGTCAACGTACTCGCTACTCCAATCGAGATTTGATCCCCTTGGATGAACTGTTGAATTCCTCCTTCGATGATACATCCGTTTTCGATGCGACCGAGGACCCGCCAATTCCGATTTCACCCACAGTGGAGTTGCAGCAAACCAAAGACCAGCTTCTGAAGTATGAGAGTCAAATCAGACAAGTTACGGCGTTACTAGCGGAAGCAGAACGAGATTCGGCAAAACTAACGCAGCTGAATGAGCTGCTGAAGGAGGAAGTCCGTCGCCAGGAGAGATCCATCGAGCGGGAGAAACACATACAGAATTCAGAATATTTGAAAAATGTAATATTTAAGGTATGATGGCCGTGCGTCTATCCACACCAAACTATTTCATTTAATTGTGTGTACTGTTTCAGTTCTTGACGTTAAACAGTGGCGATGAGAAACAGCATCTTGTTCCCGTGCTGAACACGATTTTGAAACTAAGTCCTGAAGAAACCCAAAAACTTCATAACGTTGCTAGAGGTAGTACCCGCATTGTCGTTTTGGGCAACTTCACTAACTATCAATCTTCTAGGCAACGAAGGCAGTGCACGCGGTTGGACCGGAATTTTATGGAATTAGTCCTTTTCAGGCTGAAGCATCGAGGGAAACAAGCGAGTAAGCATTTCTGTTGTAGAGTAAACTTGTATTTTAAAGAAGTGCACAGGTTGGAGTGGATTAGTCAGATCAATGAGACTAGAATATTAGCATATATTGAGTATAAGTTCATTATTATAAATTATTTTATTATTATTAAATTATATACAAGAAAAGTTTTAATCTTCGGAGTGTAATATTTATATTTCGGAGGAAAATCCGTGGGTTAAAATTTAGGGAACCATTTACCTTAATACTGCGTTTCAGCATCAGATACGGTAATGATAATCACTGTATTTTTAACTGTTTGTTACACAGAGGAAATAAATATATTGCGGATAGTAATTACATTAATGGGCACAACTAAAATCCACCCCCAGTTGAAATCATAGTATTAGGATATTAAAAGTTGTTTTCAAACTTTTCGGTATTCCAGTCAATACTTCGTAAAAGTCGTAGATTTATTTTTTAGAAAAAAAAACGAAAAAAAATACTGATGCTGAATACTGATACAAATGTTTCTAAATGGGTACTTTTAGAGCAGGAGTTTTCCGATTTTTTTTTATGGCGGAGCACTTTTTATAGCAAAAACATTTGACGGAGCATCTGCAAATAACCGATAAAACAAATCCTATTTGCATTGGCATTATCCAACTGGGAACAAATCTGTTTCGGTTGTGCGTCGCAGTTACATGACATCTGATCCGGAGTAAACAAATAAATCACTGTATGCCCAGTGAAATTGAACTAAAGAATGTTTTTTTCAAGGTGGGTTTTCAAGAAGAAGCATTTGCTATAACTTCACAGAGCACAAATTTCCCGCGGAGCACCATTTGAAAATCCCTGTTTTAGAGTATGCCATAAAAAATGCACTTGCGTAAATTTGTTTCATTGTGTTTTCTTCATCGATGCACCCCTCGGTTTTGACAGCAGGTTGTTTACATCAAGGCGCCTAGAAGTATATCCCAAGACGGGTCTATGGTACTAGGTGAGGCCGTTTCGTCACTAAGCTGGTTAGGGGAGCGGTATATGAAAACAGTACGGAAGAAAGCAGAAGGGGATTTTTTTCCTTGAAGTGTGAAAGAGACAGACTGATCACGAGCGAGCTTGGGCACAAGCATATTGTGTTTTGTTTACAAACAAAACACAGTAGACTTCCAAGAAGGCTGAAGAGTGGTTTTAGCAAGTTGGCCCACCTTAGGGTATACTTCTACACGCCTTGGAATATCCTAAGGTTGGTCAACTTGCTAAAACCAAGACGGGTCTATGGTACTAGGTGAGGCCATTTCGTCACTAAGTTGGTTAGGGGAGCGGTATATGAAAACAGTACGGAAGAAAGCAGAATGGGAATTATTTGCTTGTAGCGTGAAAGAGACAGACTGATCACAAGCGAGTTCCGACACTAGCGTATTGTGTTTTGTTTACAAACAAAACAGTAGACTTCCAAGATGGCTGAAGAGTGCAAACTCTCAAGCTGGTGTAAATAAAGGCGCTCAAAATACTTCCAGGTGCAGAGAAGAGAAGTGGAACTTGAGAGAAAAAAGTGGCAACGATTTGTGGCAAGAAAATGTAAACAGTGAAAAAATTGACAGATAGTTTACGCTCTAAAAATTGAACATAATGTTAAGATGTCTCTAAAAGGGTGGGAGACATCATATATAACGTGGGAGGTTCGTATAGAATGTTATTAATGTTAGCATCATCATGATAAACACGGCGAATGGGATAGAAATTACGAACTGAAATTGATTAAATTATACATATAGACGCTAAAACGCTGTGGATAGATATTATAATGCATTTTTATCGGTTTATGTATAATGCATTATCAAAATAAATCCATATGTATTGTAATCATAACTTGCTGTGCTATTCATAACAACATTTATGTGTAATTTACGAATGAAGCTTCGCCATAGAAACTGAACATTGAATAAAAAAAATTGAAATGTGGTATGAGCATTAGTTGAAATATTTTAAAGCATTCTCATCGGAATCAATTGAATGATACAATAATGATACGACGGTACGCTTAAAAAACAACATAAAAATATGATTTCTGAATATTTTTTTTCAGTTTTGAACACACCCCATAAAAAGCTATTTTTATTTTTTTAAATACCCTCTGTTGGTATTGTATCTAGAGTTTACAAGGTAATAAAACGTTAACGTCAATTAGTTTCTAGTAATCAGTTTTTTAGTTGCAGGGGAAATTGACACCAAACTATATTTTTTTAGTATTATATATAGATTCCATGCCAAACCGACATAGTGGTTCTCAAATTTTCGTGTAAATTGATAGTTTTGTTTCTTTTCGTTAAATATTAGATACCATTCCATTTTAGGGTGGTTCGAAAAATCTAGTTTTCTCCTTTTTTCCAAAAATATTTTTTTTAGATTCATATCTTTTGAACTACTAAACCGATACAGATGATCGACATATCAAATTGGCCAGTTAGCCAGTTTTTTTTAAATACTATACTTGCAAAAAAATAATTTTGTTTTCTTGATTATTGATCGTAATTGTTCTTTATAGTTTTCATTCAAGGGTGCTATGTTTTTTATACTTTTTCTCGAAAGCTGAGGATTTTTTAGATAACATATCCAAAAATGTGTTCTTCGTTTTTAAATTATGATTTTTCAAAATAAAATGATTTTTCTCCTTTTTTTCCAAAAATGACGTTTTTTAAAAATTCATAACTATTACCTACTGAATCGATTCATATAATCGACATAGTTAATTTAAGTCAATAATTTCACACGTACAATTTTTTTTTTATTTATGAAAAACGGATACAATTATTAATCACGAAAACAAAAATAATTTTGACGCAAGTGCAATATTTTTCCAAAATTTATTTTTCGTTTTATTATCTCTCGAACAACTCTGAATTCTTGGCTTTAATTTGATATATCGATCATCTGAATCGCTCTAGCAGTTCAAATGTTATGAATTTTTGAAAATAGGAAAAAGGGGAAGAAATTAATATTCCGAACTATCGGTTAACTCTAAAAAATTATAACTCAAAAAAGAAAAGAATATTTCTAATTTTGAGTAAAAAATATAAATGTGTAAAAAAAAACATGTAAACTATAAAAACAGATACAATCAAGAATTACGAAAACAAATTCAAATTTCTTGGAAGTTTGATATTTTTCCAAAAAGACTAGCTAATTTACTTCAATTTTATGTATCGATCATCTTTATCGGCTTAGTGGTTCAATAGTTATGAGTTGAGATAAAAGTCCTTTTGGGAAAAAGTGAAAAAATCGAATCACCCAAAAAAATAATAATACAGGTGCAATGTTTTACCATAACGAAAACAAGCAACCAATTTTCGAAAAATCTGAAAACCAATATATCAGTTTAGCATGGAATGGCTGAAGTAATACTGCAATTGTTCACAAATTTCAAAGTTCGCGTTTTTCTTGTTGTTTTTCATGTCTTTTAGTGCGGCCATAATAATAATTAGAATTACTGCATTTGGATTGATGCTAGAAAATATCATTAACTTCCTTGAAAAGTGGATGTGATATAATTCATGTTATATATGTATATATATATTAATAAATGATTTCAAATGAATACATTTGTCAAACAAACTGCAAAACTAAATACTTTTATACTGTGCCTTCATTTTTTGAGTTTAACGTTCAAAGACCCTTCGATAAAAATGGCATTGGAACAACATAGTAAAACTGACATACAATTATGACAGATGATTGCTTTTTGATTGGCGCGTGCTCCAACTGGTGAACAGCCAATTAAAAGGCACTCCAACTAAAAAAACGCCAATAAGCAAATGGTACTGTAAAACTGTGAAAAATATATAAAAAATATACAATCTAAGACTCTTTTTGTCGTTTATGAGTTTGTTTTTTTAAGTTACTGCTTGGCATGTTTGCGGATAACGGAAAGATGATATGTTGGTTTGCACATGCCACTAGGGCCTCTTGCTGATTAAGTAAGTAAGATTTCTTACAAAACGTCATAACTTTACAACCATTGACTCGATTTCAATAATCGTCATATCAAATGAAATCTTAGTCTTTTATGAATCAACTTTAATCTGTCATTCACACAAACTCAAAAATTAAATACTACAGAAAAACTTTAATTATAACGCTTAGAGAATTTGCGACTTAATTTTCCACAATTCGCTCTTTCACACCAAATTTTTATCTTGTCGCAATTTTAAACCTCTCAAATTGAATTGTTAAAATGATAGGCCAAAGAACGAAAAGCAGGAGAAATTAACAAATAATGGAGGGTAAATAATAAAGCAATATTAATCATGGATTTTTAATAACCATCTCAGGTAAATATTGAAAAAAAAACATTCCTTTTTTAATTTCTCTTTCAAATTTTGATAAAATTGCAATGAATAGTTAAATAAGAGCAATATTAATATTTGAATAAACTTATGTAATTATAAACATGTTTATATAAACCTTCCCATCTTCTCATTCTTCATTAAAGACCTTGCGTCAAGACAGCTAGAAATCCATACACTCTCAAATCAAGTGTGCCTGAAAAAATTATATTCTTCACGTAAACAAGCGATGAAAATGTGGAACCTTTTAGTCAGTGAATTGTATGGAGTTCCACTGCTGTGGCCAGGTGGGTCAAAATGTGGAAAACACTCTACAGTCATGGATTTACAAGAAGAAATGAACACACTTCCAAAATAAAAAATAATGAATGAAAATTTACATTTCTGTATCGAATATGTATTCCATGCAATAAAGCAATACATACGTTTTCTTGCAAATTGTGAAATAATATTAAACTGAAATTGTGTTTGATGATGATTTTGACGTAGGACTACGTCTTTCATTTCTATACCGGGGTGTAAAATCAAAGTTTCGAAAACGAAAGCGTTACGCCGGAGACCGAGATTTTGAGCGTTAATAGCTCCTAAACAACTGAACGAAATGGTATGATAAACACTTCATTCGATAGATAAAATGTCTACGCGTTCTATACTTGTTACTTTCTGATCCAAAAACTTGTTTCAATAGTCTTAAAATTGCTTTCAAAACAGGCTATTGAAATCATCAATCGGTATATAAGCGAGCGCCGCTCGGAAATCCACTCAGTTCTAATTGAACAGCGATTGGAGCATGTTGTCGCTGTTGTGGTGAAGCTCTTCGTTTATCATGAAAGCGCGAATGAACGGTGTCACCAAGAGCCTGTTTGTGCACCTTAGGCCAGAAGGGAATCCATCAGGAGGAGAGTGATGCCACAAACTGTTCCCCGGGAAGATCTCGAAGCAGCCGCTACACACACACACACACATACACGCGCGGAATTCTTTCCGTTTGGATGCCATTCAGCATCGAGAAAGATCCGGAAAATAATTTGCCAGTTCCTCTGGGAATTTAAAAATACATTCATGTGAAAGAGTTTATTTGAATGTTTTCTATGCATGTAACACTGTGACCAAATATGTTTCAATCAAGTGCTATTAACAGATGGTTATCGAGTTAGCATTAACCACTGGTGGGCTTCCAGTATCAAGGAAAATGTGGAAATATCTAATCGTTACTGAAAATAATCTGCCAGTTCCTCTGGGAATTTAAAATTACATTCATGTGAAAGAGTTTATTTTAATGTTTTCTATCCATGTAACACTGACCAAATACATTTGGTTTTGTGATTTTTCAATCAATCGCAATTAACAGAATAGATTCTGAAGATTATTCTTCCCCATCAGTAGAATATTTCCGTATCCAATATTGTATGCGCCCGCAATCGACTATTGCTCAGTCGCCGAAAGTTCCGAGCTCAGAGGGTTCATTCCCCTCTAGTTTTCCTTCCAAATTGCCATCGCAAACCACGCCTTCTCTCGATTCAATCACGCACAAAAAGCATACTTAAGCGATATTCTGGTGGTGAGACGCATTCATTTTTCGTGAGGACATCGACAAGACAACATCGTTGCTGGACGAGCTGGACGGCCAGGGATCGAGTGCCTTTCTCAAGGCAAGAGGGCGGAGGTGGTAGCGCTGGAGTAGAGTAGAGTTTTCAAAGGGCCTTTCTCAAGGCTAGAGTCGAATGAACTGCAAAAGTTTAAAGTCTGTATAATACAAGACCTTCCTTCCTTCCTTCAGGAGAAGAGAAGGTGACCATCGAAGCAGCCGCTACACACACACATACACGCACGGAATTCTTTCCGTTTGGATGCCATTCAGTATCGAGAAAGATCCGGAAAATAATCTGCCAGTTCCTCTGGGAATTTAAAAATACATTCATGTGGAAGAGTTTATTTGAATGTTTTCTATCCATGTACCACTGTGACCAAATATGTTTCAATCAAGTGCTATTCACAGATGGTTATCGAGTTAGCATTAACCACTGGTGGGCTTCCAGTATCGAGGAAAATGTGGTAATATCTAATCGTTACTGAAAATAATCTGCCAGTTCCTCTGGGAATTTAAAATTACATTCATGTGAAAGAGTTTATTTTAATGTTTTCTATCCATGTAACACTGTGACCAAATACATTTGGTTTTGTGATTTTTCGATCAATCGTAATTAACAGAATAGCTTCTGAAGATTATTCTTCCCCATCAGTAGAATATTTCCGTATCCAATATTGGATGCATAAAACCTTGTGCATCCAACGTAACACTCTCGTTTTCGAAGTCCCCCAAATATTCATTCATTCAGAATGAATTCAGATTCAACTTCAAACAAATGATCTCTAAATCAACGATAGTCCTACGTCACCATTGCGGTTATACCATAGATATAACCCACTTCCCGTTTTTTATTTAATGGTGAGTTTTTGTGAATGTTGTGTGTTGTGAAATATATAGCCAAATGGTTAAGTAAGCGTTCCATTTCAAGTAATCGAATAAATTGAAAATCTCCATTAGAATTTTAAGATTGCAAAACTGCCTTTAAATTTGCGCGAATTTGACGATTGTTTCGAGTTAAATAGTTTGATAGTTTGGCAATGACAGCTAAATTTACAACACAACATCTTGATTCGCGGATCATATCCTCACCGAGGCCGGCGAACTATGATGAATTCACCAACATCTCGATTCCACGGTGGAAATTTAGAATCGTAATTAGTTATTGAATTAATACATTTTTATCAATATGAATTATGTTCTAATGAAGGGTGTGTCACATCAAATTGCATCACGGAAAAAACGCTGTAGAAATTCGCCCAGTAGATCGATCCTTTTGAAAATTTTAGACAGTAAAATAAAAACTATTAAACAACTTTTGGCATTTTCTTTTTATTCATACTTCGAGCCCAAGCCCGTATGCTCGCACCTTCCTCTTTACCCCGTCCATAAGGTTCTGTACAACGTCAGGTTGTAGTTTTTTTTGAACAGAAATCCATTTTCTCTTGAAGTCCGCCTCCGATTTGACAACTTTTGGGTTCTTCCGGAGGACCTGCTTCATAATCGCCCAATATTTCTCTATTGGGCGAAGCTCCGGCGCGTTGGGCGGGTTCATTTCCTTTGGCACGAAGGTGACCCCGTTGGCTTCGTACCACTCCAACACGTCCTTTGAATAGTGGCACGAAGATGGTCGGGCCCTCGTGCTGCTTCAATAATGGTAGTAAGCGCTTCTGTAGGCACTCCTTACGGTAAACATGCCCGTTTACCGTGCCGGTCATCACGAAGGGGGCGCTCCGCTTTCCGCAAGAGCAGATCGCTTTCCACACCATGTACTTTTTGGCAAACTTGGATAGTTTCTGCTTGCGAATCTCCTCCGGAACGCTGAATTTGTCTTCTGCGGAGAAGAACAACAGGCCCGGCAGCTGACGAAAGTCCGCTTTGACGTAGGTTTCGTCGTCCATTACCAGGCAATGCGGCTTCGTCAGCATTTCGGTGTACAGCTTTCGGGCTCGCGTCTTCCCCACCATGTTTTACCTTTCGTCGCGGTTAGGAGCCTTCTGAACCTTGTATGTACGCAGGCCCTCCCGCTGCTTGGTCCGCTGGACGAATGAACTTGACAAATTCAGCTTATTGGCGACATCCCGGACCGAACTTCTCGGATCACGTCTAAACTGCTTAACTACGCGCTTGTGATCTTTTTCACTGACGGAGCATCCATTTTTGCCGTTCTTCACCTTCCGGTCGATGGTTAGGTTCTCGAAGTATCGTTTTAGTACTCTGCTGACCGTGGATTGGACGATTCCCAGCATCTTACCCATGTCCCGATGTGACAACTCCGGATTCTCGAAATGAGTGCACAGGATTAATTCACGACGCTCTTTTTCGTTCGACGACATTTTCCCAAATTTACGAAAAATTGACAGTGAAGCATGGCCAACGTGATCTATACACTCTTATCTGATTATAAGCGAAAGCTGAAGATATAATTCCTAAAAATTAAATTTCTACAGCGTTTTTTCCGTGATGCAATTTGATGTGACACACCCTTTATTTCTCATTTGCTAGAAAGCCCTCTGGAACCAAAAAATGTTCATTCCGCCTGAAAATCAATTATTATCTTTTACGCTCCCTTAAACTCGTAAACGAAGCTCAATGCCATCAAGGCGTCAAAGATAATGATTGATTTTCAGGATAAAACTGCAGCGGCCGTACGTTTCTCTTTCTCTGGGTTTGGATCGATTAATCGACGTAAATTATTCATTCGCTTCGATTATTGATTGCGCAGTATTCGTTCGATTAAAAATCGATTTCTGTTGGAAGCATTCGATTAATCGATTAATCGAACGATTATCGGGGATCACTATTCGTAGCTGTTTAGTCAATTTTTCGTGCCTAGTGACGTGCTTTTGTCGCTGAGGAAGCTTCCGGAAAATGGGTGGGAAACAAATCTCAACACAGGATCGTAATTTGGTTGTGCGTGACTTCCAGCGTTGGGAATCTCAACGAAACATGGCTGAGAAGTATGGCACGTATGACACGCTAATCATCCGGAAAGGAAATAAAAACCCACGAACGACTATTCGGGCGATTAAAGAAAGGTTGGATCTGGACCTTTCCAATCGCACCATTCGACGACGCTTGGTGGAATGGTATCTGAAGATCTACTTCGCCAAAAAGCGACCGATGATCAGTAGCACCAACAAAAAACAACTTCAGTTTGCGAGGGACTATGCCAACAAGCCACTGGACTTCTGGAAGTGCGTTATTCGGTGGGTCGAGTTCAAGTTCGAACTGTTTAACAAGAAAAGGCGACTCCGAGTGTGGCGGAAGAGCGACGTGGGCCTCTTGGCCCGATATTTACCACCGACTATGAAGCACGGTGATAGATGTATCATGCTGTGAGGTTTTCTCGTGGGCTAGGATGGGAAATTTAGCGCAGGTAAACAGAATTAGGACTGCCGACGGTTAAATCGATATTTTGTGCGAGAACCTGGAAGAATCCATGCTGGAAACGGGTCTGGAGGATACTTACACATTCCAGCAAGATAATGAGCGAAAGCATACTGCGACGGAAAATTGACTATGGGATATAGTTTTATTTTTGGAATTTTCGAACGGGACTTCTTGCCAATTGTTGATTTCCGTGAAAACATACCCTATGCAAAATTTCAGTTCAATCGGACTTTATTTAATAATGTCACAAAGGCGTCAAAGTTTGAGTTTTTTGAATACTGAACATAGCACCCAAACTACCCCCTTTTTGTGAAAAATCGACTTTTCAGACAAAAAAGTCACTGGAGGGTTGTGTCCGAGACACGACCGCATAGTTCACGTAGGATTCCGTTAGGCTATTTGTTGATTTCGGATATGTTTGAAGAATTACATCGTTAAACTCTTTGATTATGATTTGGTGACCAAACGACCCGTTCTCGAGCGGGAACACACCTTGGTTTTTATTTATGAAAATTGAAATAAATCGTTTCATATATCAAGTGATTTTCAACACAACTGCTACCATATATTTTACACTTACACTTGTGATAAATTTTTCACAATCTTCTTCTTCTTTCTTTGTTTTTAAGAGGCTTTAAACTTTGCAGTTCATTCGCCTCTAGCCCAGTGAAGAGCCACAATAAAACCAGTCCAGAGGGGACTGGCGAAAGGGAAACCAAAAAATCACTCATCAGATCTGTCCGCTCGACTCTCGGTTAAAGAAGAAGGTAGGAAGGGATGCTATGCTTCATAAGATATTTAATATATGCTGTAGAGAAAAGTAAATATTTACTGATCCGAGGACCGAAGCAGTGACGCACAGTGAAGCACAAATGACCTAGACTCCAAGCGAAGAAAGTGCTCCAAAACCAAAAAAAAAAGGCCCTTCTCAGGAGGATAGGAAGGAAAGGAGTGGAAAGGATTTGGGTGGGATTAGAGGAGTGGAAGGGGGTGGGAGTGGTATGGGAAGGAAAGAGGGGAGGAGTGGAGTGTGGGGTGGGGTGAAATGAAATGAAATACAGTTTGAATAAAATATAGTGGTTTTGAATTTAATGGTATATAGTAGAGCTGAAAAATGGAGAGGTTTATTTAATGAATTTATCCTCCTTGGTGAGTGTGGCTGTATGAATAGGAAGTTGATTAAAGTATAATGTAATGGATAGAAGATAGATGTGAGTATGAAAGCATATATTATATTATTTGTTATTTATTATTATTAAATGCGTGTATACACATGTATGATTTCCTTCCTTCCGACCCGTACATACATGTGTATACACACATAAACACGCATACATGACTGTGAAGTGGCGAACTTTAATAAGCAATTTCCAAGGTATTTAGTATTTTGATTTAGATTTTACCAAAGAAGTCGGTTTCTTTCAGAAACGCAATTAAATTGGTTTCTTGGGTCTCGTCTCTACTGAGGATATCTCAGAGACTCTGACCTATGTTGTGTCGGACTCGAGCATCTTTGGTATGTTGACAATCAAGTAAAAGATGGCTAACGTAAACCGGAGCTTCGTTGCAAGCACATTGGGGTTTTCGGCTCTGCAGAACAAGTGTGAGTGAGTGAAGTTAGTGTGCCCAATTCGAAGACGGGTAAGGACTTGCCTTTCCCTACTATTGAGGCGGTCCTCCCAAGGGAGAGTGGAATTTTTAATTTTATGAAGATGAGTGGGACGGCTGTTTATCCAACCTATGTTCCAGCTTTCACGGACTTGCTGTTTTACCCAGCGGACAATGTCAGATGGAGGACAGGGCATGTCTAGGGGTTCTATTTTGCTGCCCTTGCCGGCCAGTATGTCGGCGGCTGTGTTTCCGCGGATTCATGAGTGACCAGGAACCCAGCAGAAGGAGATGTTTTTATCTGAAGCAGCCTCTTCTGTTTGCTTAATCCATGGGTGTTTGCTGTTTCCACTCAGAAGATCGTGGAGACAGCTAGCTGAGTCGGAGAATATTGTGGTAGGAAGAAAATCATGGGTGCATTCTTGGGTAGCTATTAAAAGGGCGAAAGCTTCCGCACTGAAGATGGAGCATTGCGGTTTCACAATACACGATCAGTCATTGATATGCAATGCCACGAAGCAACATTTCGGTGGGAGCAAAAGCTCCCCCTACTATCATGTATTTGTAAAGCCGATTTCTACCAAGCAGCTTGGTTTTGATGTCTCTGTTAGGGACCCGCCACACGTGTCGTAAATTTTGACCAATCAGATGTGGTTATTTCCGTTAGGATAGGGGTTGAAATTTTTCAATAGTTCGATAGTTAGTTTCATGAAATATATTATTATCTTCAGTATAAAAAATTGTTTTGGAGTGCCGAAATCGATTGACGCAAAAATTTCATCAATTCATCATGAAATGACTGAGCAATATGCGTTTGAAATTGGACAATTTTCACGATGTGCTCGATTTTCCATTTTCAATTTATACCCCAACATGTTCCCGAAAGACGTAATCCTACGTCAAAAAAAGACCGAGTGACAGAAAGTCAATTTTTGACAAAAGCAGGTTTTCGAGTTAACAGTAAATCTCGACGTTTGATGCAATTTTGAGACATTTGGTATCTTTTTTTTTTAACTTCTATTTCATGTACTCCGCCTTCAAGATTGGATTCTAGTCGCATATGACTGAAAACAAGTTAACTTTGAAAAATCAAAACTTAAAAACGATGAAAATTACATCTCTGATTCTTGGATATGTTATGTAAAACCCCGTAAAAAGCTTTCAAGAAAACATATAACAAAACAGCGCCCTCCATGAAAAATAAAAAACAAATACAATCAATAAAAAAAGGAAACAAAATCATTTTTTGGCTAGTGTGATACATTTCAAAGAAGAGCTCATTGGCTTCAATTTAGTATGTCGATCATCGGAATCGGTCGAGTAGTTCAAAAGTTATGATTGTTTTTGTAAAAGTGGTTTTTGGAAGAATCCCGGAAAAAATATTTTTCGAACCATTTTCCAAAGTTAACATTCATAATTGAAGAAAATTATAATTATATATTTGATTGGATATGTTAATTTGTATATTTTATGTAAAAAAAGCTCACTTTTCAAGGAAAAATATAAAAAATGTGACACCCTTGGGCTAGAGGACTAGAGCCATGAAAACAATAAGAAACAAATACAATCAATAGATACGAAAAACAAAATCCAGTTTTTTGCAGGTGTGATATCTTTTCCAAAAAAGACTAGTTAACTGGCTTTGATTTGATATGTCGATCATCCCAATAGGTTCAGTAGTCCAAAGGTTATGAATTTTTGAAAAGGTAGTTTAAGGAAAAAAAGTAAAAAAAAAAGAAAAATGAAAAAATACGGCAACGGCATACGGCAATACGAACAGCGACTTTGACAATTTTTTATGTCATTAGAAAACAATCATTTAGTAATGTTTCTGCACCAAATGATAGCTTAATTCATTAGCTACCAGATACCATAAATTTTATTCAATTTTGTATAACTTTATTGGGCAATAAAATCGGTTTAAAGCGAAATGTGCATAACCTAACATAAACTAACAAATAATGAAAAATGATGAAGAACAAAACATATAACCTTTTTTACAGTATTACTTTGATAAAAAAAACACCCATTGTGATGTGGATAAGAAGCCATTCGATTGAACCTCCTACAGGAATAAAAACAGGCTTTGGTCAATATTCAATTTTTTTGTCGTTTCCCGGAAAATAGAAGATTGGACAAAAATAAATCTAAAATCTAAACGTTCCTGGTCGAGAAAAAATTAAGAGACGACGAGTCTATTCAGGAGCGGAAATTATCATTAGAAGCAATAGAAAATTGAGAACAAAAAACGAAGTAAGAAGGAGAAAAGCCCTGAATGAGTTGCCGTAACTGAAACCGAACAGCAAGACGGCTTACAATTATGCTGAAAAGTTTTTGTTGTTTGTTTTTTTTCGATGATTTTGGTTGAATTGTATTGATTAACACATTGAGCCCCGATTTTTTCATGCTGCACTTTCCATTTGCACAATATCAGTGTCGGTCCCAGTTTCCTAAGATACTTATATAGATAGAAAATAGTCAGAAATAGATACAAATATATGTTTTTATTCTTATTTTGTAACTGTCGGTTCCAGTCAGTCAGCACTTTCCTACTAAAAACGTCAATCTCGGCTCCTAGGGACCGACGCGGGGCTCAACGTGTTAAATAAGTTTGAAAAAAAAGTTTCTCAATGGAACAAACAAATAATTATTTTCGCGATAACTTTTTAAAGGCTCACAGTGTCAGTGTATATGATCTGAGCAAAAGTGTACATTTAAGCAGTATTTCATTGAAAATGCTGCTATTCCAGAGGCCTAATAATATGGATCTGGATCTTTTACCTCTTGAATGATGATCTTGACAGTTTTATTAGGTATGGTGTCAATTGGACTGTCTCCTGAAAATCTGCAACCGGTTTGTTGAACCCTTGCAGCCAAAACCTTGTAAACTGGTGGGAGTTCTACAAGTTTTTCTAATGGACCGGTTTTAAACAATTTTTTTGACGTAGGATTACGTCTTTCGGGAACATATTGCGGTACAAATTGAAAATCGAAAATCGAGCACATCGTGAAAATTTTCCAATTTCAAACGCTTATTGCTCAGTCATTTCATGATGGATTGATGAAATTTTTGCGTCAATCGATTTCGGCACTCCATAACGATTTTTTATATTGAAGAAAATAATATATGTCATGAAACTAACTATCGAACAATTGAAAAATCTCAACCCCTATCCTAACGGAAATACCCACTTCTGATTGGTTGAAATTGACAACACATGCGGCGGGTCCCTAACAGAGACATCCAAACCAAGCTGCCTGGAGGAAATCGGCATTGCAAATACATGAAATTTTTGTTCCTACCGAAATGTGTTCAAAACCAAACTGCCTGGACGAAATCGGCATTGCAAATATATGCCTGTCGGGTACATTTTTATATTACAAGTAGTGATTCCCAATTTTATGAAATTAATCGTTCATCAGCTAATCGAATACTTTTCAGCATTTTGTTATTCGATACGATTAATCGCCCCAAATAATCGATTATTCGCCACACTCAGATAAATAATTAGTTAGACTAATATTTCTCATTTGCTAGGAAAGCCATCTGGAATTGGCGAAGTGTTCATTCCGCCTGAAAATTAATATTATCTTTTACGCTCCCCTGAATTCGTAAACGAAGCTCAATTCGCGTTGACGGCAAACTGCAGCGTTCGTATTTTTTTTCTGGGTTTTGATCGATTAATCGACGAAAATTATTCGTTCGCTTCGATTATTGGTTGCGCAGTATTCGTTCGATTAATAATCGATTTCTGTTGGAAGTACACTTAGTCGATTAATCCTACGATTATTGGGGATCACTAATTGCAAGTAAGGTGAGTGATACGATTATTTCTACCAAATAAAATTTAAATTTGGAACTCAATTGCTTCGTGAAATTTCATATCAATGACCGATCGTGTATTGTGAAAAATTCGCAAGTGCAAGTGTAAAATTGTATTTGGTAGCAGTTGTGTTAAAAATGCCTTGATATATGAAACGATTTGTTTCAATTTTCATAAATGAAAACCAAGGTGTGTTCCCGCTCGAGAACGGGTCGTTTGGTTTAAGCTGTCTGTTTTGTTCTGTTATTTTTCACCCAATGAAAGTTTATACGGCGAGAAAGAATGGAAAAATGAAGAAATATTAGAAAAAGTGATTTCCCATATGCTTTACATATCATATTAGGTGTTGTTAGTCCAATTAAAATTCGCATTGGGTTGAATGAACACTCAGAAAGTAAAAATTATAAAAGAAAATTAGCTTTTTCATTTCAAATATGTTTTCTCTATATTAAAGTAACATGTTTTTATTGATGAGAAAAGTTGATAATTGTATTCGGTATTGGTAATTATCCTATGTTACATTGGTTAGTTTTTTTTTCTTTATTTCATCTATACATAACATAGGAGGCATCTCGTCTAAGATCAAAGAGGGCGGTTTTCATCATATCTTGTTCCTCTTCAGTATCTTTTATCAGATACGTATCATCCAACGACTTTTTACCTTTCTTCTGTCATCATCACTTGGTAAACACTGTTAGAGTGAATAAACAATACCCAACAACCAAACCAAATGGCCCTTCTCAGGGCCTTCAAATCATTATCAAAGAGTTTAACGATGTAATTCATCAAACATATCCAATATCAACAGATAGCCTAACGGAATCCTACGTCAACTATGCGGTTGTGTCTCGAATACAACCCTCCTGTGACTTTTTACTTAATCTTGGATATATTACGTAGGATTTTTCCGAAATATTTATTTTTGGAGAAATGACATTTTTTCGAAAACAAAATGCGTTTTGCCCCATAATTCGAGACAAAAACATTCACCAAAATTTTATTTTTCAAAATATCAAAAAAAAAACCTACGTACGATGACAGGAAATTTAGGGGAGAATCTGGGAAAAAATGATCAAAATAGGATGGATCGTCCAAAGATAAAACTCCCACCAGTTTGCAAAACATGGTTTCGATAAAAAAGCGTTTCAAATTTTGAATAGATTTATTTAATATATTTTACATCGTATCTTCAGTCTGCAATCCCTGGACCATAAAAATTGTTCTTTAACGCCTAAAATGTGATCTTCTCGCTTTTTTGTTGCCAAACTGGATTTGCGGGCTTCTCTAGCTGCTTCTGACATCCGCATCTCTGCTCGATTGATTTGTTCTTTGACCGAGCAGAAATTGTTGCACTCCTGTCCAATTTCAAGCTTAAGTTCCTTGATTTTCTCCGAAACGCCTTGTAGCCATCGTCGAAGTTACAGGTTGCTATATTTGCTGCAATTTCCAAAACATTCTTTCCACAAAATGAATGGTTTTTGAAGACATCGACCAAATACAAACTTTAAAGATTTCCTTTGCATTTTGTGTGAAGCCTCTCAAGCATCTTTCTAGTAAGTTAGCACGACTACTAGACCTCGTATATTGGACGAATCGCTAGAACGATATCCATTCCCGTAAGCAACTGAACTTCATGCACTACTTACGCAAAGACTTAGGTTCACTAATTGGCTTCGGAACGGAGCATCGAACAAATCTGGGACAAAAAGTACAGTAAAGTAGACATCCCAGAGATCATTTGAAGTCAGTTTTTTTTGGTACTACCCCCTTAAGTTGGCTGGCAAAAAGTTGTGTTAGTCTACAAAAAGTTTGAAAAATCAGAAAAAAAAATGTTTTCTTTTTCTTCCCGATATGTTTATCCACTACATCTGCACAAACCCACATAAAAATGTTTACGTAAAATATTCCTAGACTTCAAAGCTTCTAGCTTGCTTTCATGGCAGGGCAATTACCCAATTGGAAGGTTTCCGATAATGTGGGTTCTTCTCGAGGTGATTTCAGAGCGTTTCTCAAGATAGTCTTTGCTTTCTTTTCGCTGTTCACTTGACTTGACGACGTGTCTTAACTGTTACCTTATCGAATAAAGCTGTGCTCTGTTAATGGCGTAAAAATTTATCTGCTTGTTGTTGATTTATTTATTTGCGCAATGATGCTGTTTTTAAAATAAGTCAATAATCTTTTTTGATTTACAACTACTTAGATTTGAGTTTCCGAAACAATACAGATCATGGTACTTAACACATTGCGGACCACTCACGAGATTTCTCGTGTTTCGCGTTCCGTTCGTTACGGATGGATCACAAAATAACCCGTGTTATCTACACTTGAAGGTTAAATCCTTGGTTTGCCAAGAATCTAACAAGACCTACCGATGGCTCACCTTCGTCTCATCCACATCAAAGGAAACGATCTCATTCGTGGAATACGAACAAATGAAGCGTTCAAGTTTGCCCCAAAACGTGCGGTACTTAATGTGTTAACGGACTCTCCCAAGCTCATTAGTATGTTGAATCCTCGAGTATTCATGAATATTGGATACTTCGTCCTTCCATATGAGCCAAATCTTGTGACCTGTCTCCTCTATCTGTTTTAATAGGAGTACCGGTAAGTTTCTTCGTTTGTTTTTTAAATTAATGCTTTATTCTGTAAAAATGGTTACAAATTAAATATTCAAAGTATTGCCCATCGCTAGTCACAACCTTTTCCCATCTTTCTGGAAATTTATGGATCCTTTTACGGAAATAATCGGCCGGTTCATCGCCTTACCACGAATCGATCCAACATTTGACTTCATCAAAATTGGCGGCCATGTTGCATCGATCGAAGAAGATAGTAACGGACGAAGCAATGTCTGGAGAATACGGCGGGTGGGATAGGACCTCCCATTTCATCGTTTCCAAGTATGTTTTGACCAGTTTCGCGACATGCGGCCGAGCATTGTCGTGCTGCAAAATAACTTTATCGTGTTTTTGCTCGTATTGTGGCAGTTTCTACTTCAGTACACGGCTACAACGCATCAATTGTCGTCAGTAGAGGTCCCTCGTAATAGTTTCATTCGGTTTTAGCAGCTCACAGTACACTACATCCTGCTGGTCCCACCAAATAGACAGCATAACCTTCTGGCCGTGAATATTCCGCGCGGCCGTCGATGTTGATGCATGGCCCGTTTATACATACGTTTCCCGACTTTTCGGATTGTCGTAATGTATCCACTTTTCATCGCCAGTAACGATTCGATGCAAAAAAAATCCTTTCTTTAATGCCGTTGGAACAGTTGTTCGTGCGTGAAAAAATTGCGTTCGACGTCACGTGGCTCCAATTCATACGGCACCCAATGTCCTATTTTTCGGATCATTCAGATTGCTTTTAAACGATCGGGTATGGTTTGCTGAGCTACTCCAAGTGTATCTGCAAGTTCTTGTTGCGTTTGTGACGGATCTTGATCGAGTAAAGCCTGCCATTTGTAACTGTTGGTGTAAGTGCATGGGTGAGATGCACAAAACTAGCGCGTCTTGTGTCGAATAATGAATATAAAAACATTAAATGGGAAATATCTGAGCGTGGATAAGCGTGATGGTTCACCGCTTCATGCCACACTCACAACGCCGAGACGACGCTACACTCCCCATGCCCGCGGACATCGGCACCGGCCACTGGGTGGCACTATTTTTATGGGCGAATGTCGACGGGTACCTAGTACCTAGGTACGGGCCTAGGGGGTATTCACGGGACCTAAGGTGAATGCCCAGAAACTTAAGAACAAGGGACTTCTAAAGATACCTTGGAATCGGATGGTCAACCGAGTGTCGCGCGTTGAAGAAAGGTAAGTCGCGAATACAAAAGAATCGCGGTGAATAGAGCGAATAGTCGCGTAAATTAAAAAGGATTGGTTTCGAAGATAGTAAGAGGTTTGGTGGTACTATTTCGCGAGTGCTCACGATTAAGCGAAAAGTTCGCGAGAGAGTTGAAAACCACTACGACATTTTGGGGGCTTTGGAAAAGCCCCAGTGAATCGTCTACACGCGATTCTGGCCCAGCTTCCCGGGAAAACGACAGGTGAGTGTAGGCTGAGGAAGTGGGTGAAAAGGTAGCGTGATTGCACGGATTAGGTGTTTCTCCGACCGCGTAGTCGTACGTAAACCGATCCTGAGGAATTTATACAGGGAGTTTTGTGTGTTGACAACTTACACATTCTTCATCTTCAAACTTTTTTGGCGGTCCGGAACGTAATTCGTCTTCCAAGTCGAAATTACCACTTTCAAACCGTGCAAACCACGTCTGACACTTTCGCTCAGTTGGAGCATGGTCACCATAAATTTCCACCAAAATGCGATGACTTTCCGCAGCTTTTTTTCGTTATATTGAAGTAACACTTCACGCAAAAACACTCTCGTTGGTACGAAATTCGACATATTCGAAGTAGCAAAAAACTATGTTGTTTACGCTTCAACTTCTTGACATATACTGAAAAAGACGCGCAATGGCAGTAGCTTTCCAACGAATGTCTGGAAATTTGATTCACTGGAATATTAATCAAGTTATGCCATCTATTGTAAAACCGAAAAAACTTACCGGTACACCTAATAATAACTGAATTTTGAATTTATTAATAAATTTTAAGAAACAGATCCTAAAAGTGCCATTAAAAGAATAATTTTGCTCGCACGGAGGGTTGTAAGAATACAGTCGATGTGTTTACTGAAGATTTTTTGAACATATCATAAATATGAAATAAAAATAAAATATTTTCCAGCATCAATCTCATTATTTCATAGTCATATCTCGTATACTATTTCGTATGAATATGTCTTCATAAAATATCGTTTTTCTGTTATTTGTACCGACGCCGCGATGCTTACAAACGCCATTCATTCATTTCCTTCGTCGTTTGTGGCCAACGAGGTTCATTTCACGTTTCAAACTTCCTTCTGAGCCCATCCGACCCACCGCCTCCCAGCTCGTCGACTGCACCATCTTCTCGAGCAATGTTTCTACCGGCGTTTTCCGTTTTCTTCTCACTGCTCAATATTGTCTATCCTTGTACGAGCTCGAGAGAAAACATGTGCGAAAAATGAATCGTTCCTCGATGTGCTGATTTTTTTTCTTACTATTTTTCATTCCACATGTGTTAGTTTTTCACTAAGCTCTGTCTGCTTCAAACAATTCATAATAGAATTTGATGGCAGAATAAATTTGATCCCGTTGCTGGTAGACATGGCTCCCCGTACACATGCCGTTAGATTCAAGGCCGCGAGGAGATATCGATTATTTTTCCCCGGGTGTGCCCAGCGATGCATCCGTAATTGATTTCAGCCAATGTTTGGGGGAAGGGGGCCGGTTGGGCGATGGGTTACTTGAAAGACCGGTAGTCTCAGAGAGCCTACGAGGACCATAATTCGGGATCTAATCGTGTGCATACGGGAACGTTCATCCTCTCTTGCTCAGGGAATTGTCCGCGGCGCCGCTGCTGCCGGTCGACGCGAAATATCGTCGCGCATGTGCGCGAAATCGTGCAAAATTCGACCTTTCATTTCTTTGTGCTCGTGGTAAGTGGTACGTTTATGGTTAAGCTCCTGAAATTTTGTGAAAATTTTTGGAGATTCACGACCGGAAAGGCTAAATCTTTGCTCCGGCCCACGCGGCAATCGAAAAACCTGGTTATGAGCGTTCTAAAATGATCGGAATAGCATGACTACTCCTCCAATTTTCACAAATTTTGAGGCTTAGATTTTCCCTTTTACTATATCGTTTTGGTGTTCGTGTAGTGTATGGGAGGCCACCCGGTGGCACACGAACAGGGCGCCTCGCTCGATACCGTTCGTGTTTGAGGGTGATCGTCAGTTTTTCCCATCTAGCCCAACATTATTATCATTCCAAGGTCCTCCTCGGTCCGTGCTGACGTGCAGAGTAATCTTTCCAGCCAGGTGGAGTGCAAGTGAAAATCGAAGGGCAGCCATTTGTGTGGCAAAGTGTGAAAAGCGAGTCCTGAAATTCGGTGTGCTGTTGAGATTGCCGGCTGCCGGCGAGGAAACCGTAAGTGTTGACCGCTCTTTTCTTACCTTCGCCATCTCTTCGCTAAAGTAGATAAAACATGGTTGGATCAAGAGCGAAAAATGTGCTTTTTCTAAATTTAAAATCACGTCTCGTTCCTGTCACCATGCCGTTGGTGAATCAGTGTGCGAAAAGCCGATAGCCACGATGCAGGACAAGAGAACGGAAAATGTCTGCCACGTGAAATGAAGGAAAATTCTCGATTTTGTAGTCTATCTTCCCGCTATAAGAGTTATGAAGAAACTTCCGAAAAGTGTAGATATCGGGAGTCCCAACTGAGATTTCAATATATTTTATGGCCTGTGGCTGGTGGAAGGAAAACTACTTTAATGAGGTGAAAAACGTTACCACAGAAGACACTATTGCTCGGCCATCTTTATTGCATGTTCTCAGGTGCAGTATGGAATTCTCTCTCGCATATGGTAGTGATACTTCTAGTCAAAAAATGATTAACAATCAGAAATAGTGCCATTTACGTTTAGCAAAAAAGCTTAGGAAACATTTATTGTGAAATATTACGAATGAAGGTTTCACGGCGTTGAATAATATTCGTAGTTGTACTGTTGAAATAAGAATTCTTTCGGTCACTTAACATAAAATGGTCTCCTCTATTCTGCGCTGCGAGTGATGTGAGATAGCCAAGTCACAGTATTCCCGGAGGCGAATGGCGTGACAATAGTTTGTCATTAGATGAGGAGCTACCGAATATAAGAATAAACCATTAAATCAAACCAACCATTAGTTGAAACGTCGATGTATAGCTTGAATGATATCATTTGGTATACAGGATGTTAAGTGGCTCATCCACATTAAGAGGTGATGGAGGATCATATTTGATGAAGAAAAATCTTTCTACGCATATGGTCGCAAATCAAATTTTTCTTATTTCGGGCTCTGTTTGCCTTAAACTGACTCTAATTCAAAAAGAACGCTACTCAAAACGATCCTGTAGCTTCCATTTGAAAGATGAGAATATTTAGTGCAGCTTACAGTTGCAAGGAATTTAAATTAGTGGAATTATGTAACATTTTAGAAGTAAAATATTTCAAAGTTAGTGTTTTCTTAGATGTTTGAATTTTTTCGCTCATAAATGCATGATGAACTCCAATGTTTCACGAACCAAATAAAAAAAGTTAGTGTTTTCTTAGATGTTTAAAATTTTTCGCTCATAAATGCATGATGAACTCCATTGTTTCACCAACCAAATAAACACTCTCTAAACGTTCTAAAATTCGTTTTGTGGCACCCAACTCCTGTATTTTTTAAATTTATCTGCGATATAATTTTACACAATAGTATGCTGTTGAAATACAGTGAAGGAAAAATCATGTTTTTTACGTAGGACTACGTCTTTCATTTTTTTGTACCGGGGTGTAAGCTCAAAGCTTCGAAAACGAGAGCGTGATGATGGAGTGCAAGGTTTTGAACGTTAATACCTCTTTGTCGGCGAACGAAGTGGTATGATAATCACTTCGTTCGAAAGACAAAATGTCCAAGGGTTATATAATTGTTGATTATTGACCTGAAAACTAAGCTAAACATTGCTTTGAAAACAGTTTATTTCAATCACACAAATATGTATATAAACGAATGTCCGCTCGGAAATCCAATCAGTTATGACAGCGCAGCGGTTGTTGTACGATCGCTGGAATCTGTGTGTTTCCCTAACACGGATTTATAAACCAATGACCATGGGTAAATCGGCATTGCAAAATAAATCGGCTTAGAAAATAGAAAAATGCGAATGAACTGCAAAGTTTAAAGCCTCTTAAAAACAAAGAATTGAATTGAACTGAAAAATGCATGGGGGCACTTTTGCACCGCATGCAATTTTGCACCCCGGAATGTGTGCGAACTTCAAAAGCAGTATGAATACAACGTTTTGGCTCGGTTATTCAAGACTGCATTAGAAGATGTCCCTTCATGTATTCAGCTCACTGAATTTCTACGTATACCGTTTGGAAAAATGTTGATGACAATTTGCTGCGATAACTTCGATTGAACAATATGCGTTCAACTTACATGTCAAAATCAAAACTGAGTGCTTGAAGTTCATCAAATCAAACAAATTTGCGGTTCGCGAAGTACGCACTCAAATGATTACTAAACCATCGGCAATCCTACGTCAACCTTGCGGTTATATCTTAGGAATAACCCACCCGTAGTTTTTGATGTTTCTAATTGAGGGCTCTTCAATATTTGAAATCAAAAAAGATAGGAATTGGGTGTCAAATTACGAATTGTATAGCATGTAAATATTTTTTATTTGGTTGATAGAACCGAGTCTATAGAAGTTTATCGTGCATTTTTGGGAGAAAATCATAGAAAAAGGGTGTTAGGAAACACCATTCACTCGATTAAATGTACAACAACAATAATCAAAACCTTTTTTTCTCATCTTTTAAATTGAGGCGACAGAAAAGTTTTATGTCGCATTCTTTTTGAATTAGAGTCAGTTTAAGGAATTTAAGAACAATAATTTGCAATTGAGGGATTTACTTTTCAAAAAAATACTCCTTTTCAATCTATACATTGCATGCATGCGTTCGAACCACCAGTCAATTCATTATTTTTACATGGGACACCGTGAAAATAATATGTCATATGTATAAATTCCGGAATCTATTGATTGGATTTTTGAGTGCTTGAGTAGTGGTTCCGGCGTCCTTCCGAAGACTTCTGGTAAACAATCGTTTGTTTACTATTCATGCAATATATAATAATAATTAATTTAAAAAGGACAATTGGAGAAACATATTTCAGAAAACGTGTGATATCGAGGCCTTCGGCATGGTATTCCCGTTTAGATAAAGCGGACAGAACCGTAAGCCGCCTCTGTATATTTTTGTTTTTTGGGACATCAGAAAGGACCAATTCCTAAACGGACAAGTCACTCTCCAATTCTGTAAAATTTATTGATACTCGAAGGTTGAATTCAATCTTATAATGAAACGAAAGCAAGAAAAATAGAAATGATGCAGAAAGCAGATTTAAACTTTTTGCACAGGAATTTTTTGGTTGATATTTTTAATAAATTAATATAATAAATTAGCTTTCTACTTTGGTATCTATTTGATTGAAAACATAAAAAAATCATCGAATCAAATGCTTTTCAAATGAAGCGAATAAGAATCAAACTTCGGATACTATTTATGGAAAAAATCAAATTTCGGACAGATTAAATTCAAATTTCGGACACGGTAATTTTTTGAACGAAAATTACGTTACACTTAATTGTATTTTATAGTCAACTGCGAAACACTTACCAAGCAATAACAGTAAACTGTTAACGATGATGATAACTGATGAAACACAGGAGAAAGTTAAATATTGATGAACGGCCAAGTTCTACGTGCTCGCGCTAAGCAAACGTCAAACACAATCTATAATGAGTAGTGTTGTCATATTTTTGCCGATTATGTTATAATTCAAATGTAGTTCTCATATGAAATGATAGTGATAACAAGGGATTACTCTAAAGAAGCAATTGTGATATTAATTTTATAGTTATATCATCGGTGCATTAAGCATTCCAAGATATTCGCACAAAGTGTCCGAAATATGATTCAGAACGATATATATCAGAGCATAAAAATTACCGTTACTATAAAATTAGAAGGCTTTCATGCAAGTTATGAATCACAGAATTCAAAAAAAAAATCATGTTATATTTGTTCAAAATTTCTTCATTGAGCCGTGCTTTGAAATCCGGCCTCCGTTTTCATGTATAAATTCCGAAAACTTTTGCTTTTAATTCCGGACACTCTTTTGCAACTCCGTCAATTAGAAATTCCATTGTTTACTTTAACGGATTTAAAATCGTCTTCAGAATGTGCTTTTTAATCCGGTGTGGGCTTATGAAACACAAATACTTGTTTTGATTTTTGACATTTTTTTGTCAACAGCTAGGTACAGTGCTCGAAACTACAGTAAATTGATACAATAATGACTATCAGTGACATTAATTCAACATACAAAAAATGTTATGGTTCTGGTATGACATTGAATATAATGAAAAAGGTCCGGATTGAAAAGCCATCCGGATTCAAAAGTATTAAGGTCTTGATGAAGTGCTATTATTGCCCATTCCTGATTACCGCAACCATTTTTATCAGCTGAATTGTGAGTAAATCGTGTTGCATAACCTCGAGGCGTTATCGGTTACAACTTTATAGTGAACAGAACATTTTCTACAAACCTATGAACATTTGAATCCCAAACTTTTATTCATAGAATAATACTTTTCCGAGACGCCATGCTTTCTCTGGGCCTAGGAATCAATAAAATTCCCCCTCCGTCATCATCACAGGTGATTACGACAATTGCCGAAAATCCCCCTGCCTACAGCAGTCGAAAAGACCCCTTCCTGCAACGGGAAACCCATCCAGACACTTTTAATAGTCACCAAACTTCGGTCCCCCGCCAGTTGTGCAACCCGCCATACCCGACCTTCCGCACCCTGGAAACACTTGCCCTGCCATACCGCATGCGCTTGAGCAGCCATTATTGGACAGCCTTTCGCTTTCGGAATCTGATTTTTGGTTTGGAAAATATCACCGTAACATGCATGCATTCACCCCTTCAACCACATATTGTGACTGAGTCAGCGCTCCAAACCAGCGGATCAATGTTCGGGGCGGCAATATTATCCAGTTTGATCCACTCGAAGTCCATTTTCAACCGAGCTACACGACATCTATCAGTTTTTCGGGGCAAACATACAGCCGTGATGTTATTGATTTTCCCATACCACCCACACTCTGGTGGCTTCTACCGGTACGGGGAGCAAATGTAGACATCGAATTGTTGCGTAGTGATTGTACATTGCGGAAGCAACTTTCCATCGATTCTAAAAAGCAGATCGTTCCACAATGGCAGTGATTCGTTTCAAACGCGAAGACGCTACGATGCAGATTGTTGCAAATTATACGCAGACACCTCATTACATTCTACTTGCTTGTTTTCTTAGTTGGAAGTTTTATATTTAGAAATGCTTCCCAATGGAGAAATGTTTAATTTCGAAGAATCATTGCGATGAGGAGAATACCGGGAAGGTTTTCAGCTTTCCGACGCAAAATTTACTCGTGACAATGATGTAGTCCGTCATGTAATCTCTGGTTTTACGTTGAGACGAACATAATGTTAGTTGATTGCCTCCTCGAAGCTTCCATTACATTTCGCATTCGTGGATTTATGTTAGGGGTAGTGGGGGCAATGTGGCCACGTGGGGTAAAGTGGTCACGTGCTTGTTTGGTAGTATAACTATTGATTATTGACATCTCATTGATAGTCATCTTATGTTTGAAGAATTTCGTGACTTTTGAGTCACCCTGTAATACAGTGGAGCTGTCGCATGTCAAGATATAAATAAAAACTAAAAACGCTCTCTCGGGAGCCATTCGGCCGTAGTTTTGTGCGTTCCGAATTTAAGGAATATCTAATGAAATTTAGTTTATTTGACCTGATATTTGCGACAAATCAACAGTTGGGACGGCTGTTCATATATTCTAGGGGAGGGGACCAGATATTTTGTTCAATTTTAACGATTATTTCGCATATTTCGCATTTCGTTGTTTGGTCAGTGGAGGAATACTATTGACAATGTTCTGTTTTCAAAAGCTGATATACCTTAACACCTTCTACTCTTAAAGGGGTCCCTTTTGTGGTTTTGACCCTGGAAAAATATTCCCCCCCAACCGAAATCAAGGCACATTTTGAAAAACGTTATGTGTTTCCTACTACGTTTTTGTACGCATGAGAAAGTTTCAATTACGATTCTAGGTGAATAGGCCTAGCTCATTTCATACATGTATCTACTATTTCAATAATGAATTAAACAAATTTGGCCAAGAAAATACGCATAAATCTATTTCTTCTAGCGTGATATGTGCGAGTGACCACTTTGCCCCCCACAGGTGACCACTCTACCTCCTAACTAAAAAAATGTTCGAGTTTTCAACCTTTTTTCTAATAATGAAAAAAGCACTATTTACAATTTTCATAATAAAAACCGCTTACTAGCTTGAGCTACAATAATCTTCGACGAACGGGAATTTTACTGGTATGTGGACACAGGAAACGGGCGTGTTCCTTAGGGTGGCCACATTCCCCCCAGTTCCCCTACATTCGTGTAGGCTATGAAGATGATTGAAGCCATTAAGGGAATGGTGGTAAAGACCGACACCTTAAGTAAAAGTTGATTTTTTTCTTGAATTTCCCAAAAAATATATAGCTATCTCACTACGAATCGATAGCCTAAGTTTCTGTTAATAATAGAAATTGTTTCGGAGGCAAAAAATTTCGCTAAATTGATGTGTACGGCATCTTTGAAAAATGAAAAAAAAAGTCGGGAAAAACGGACATTTGGAGTGGGAAAGATGGACTAAAAAGTTATATTTTGAAATTCAAGTTGAGGTTTTTGAGGTCTTCAAATAGTCCTAATGATTTAACAAAAAGGCTTGATTTAAATCACCTAGAAGGGCTTTGTGAGTTTCCTCGTTTTTTCAAGTCTAAAATAGCTTTCGGCATCTTGAATGACAGATTCGAATTACGTTTGAAAACCGCAAAGCCAAACCTTCCCAGTCATCTGAGTTGGTTTATTGAACAAATGCTTCAGTTCGTCTTTTTCCGTCAGTTCAAAAGCCAATTTTCTGACTTCCGTCATGGACTTCCCATAGAATCTAGGTCGGGGAGAAATGATTGATAGCTGAGGCACTAGCTTTCCTACTGCTCACTGAAAACTATCTGTGGTGAAAAATTGGAATTTTTGAAGTTCCGTATGAGTGTTGTTCTTGAATGTAGGAAGTGGCCAACTTTTAAAAAAAGGAGAGGACAAACAAAATGGTTTTCAAAACAACATGTTCGTCTTTCTCATCGGTGGGGTGTTCGTCTTTCCCGACATCATTAGTATTTTTGAACATCAATATTACTGTAGTAAAAGCGACAAAAATTACCGCTGATTCGATAGAAAAAAATTAGGGAAAGTGATGGTTAAAAACTCACGTAACGAAAAATACCCAAGAAATTACTTGTTAACAATAAAAACCTCATTTTCTGCAGGCGAAAATTTACATAGAACTGTTCTTCGCAGATCATTATTATGTTTTTATTAGCTGACCCGGCAAACTTCGTTCCGCTCAAAATTTGTTTTTTATTATCAATACCTTCAAACATTCACATTTTCTTACTAAGCGCAAGTTCATGAGTCCAATCGCAGAACTGTTCATTGATTGATCTTCTAATCGATCCCGTTGAATTTACCTTTTACTATAAAATTCCTTGAAAAAATTTGTCTTTCATTTGTATGGCAGCTCCCCCTTAGAGAGGGGGGTGGAGTATCTAACCGCCATAGAATCATTTATTGGACCCTAAAACCTCAACCTGCCAAATTTCGTTTCATTTAATTGATTAATTCTCGAGCTATGCAGAAATTTGTGTTTCATTTGTATGGCAGAACGATGGCTCTCCAATCTATGTTCGGTAACCAGTCAATCGTCGAATGATGCGATTGGAAACAGATCCAGCCTTTCTCCTAATACATGGATGGTAACACGTGAGACCTATTTTTCATGAATTAGCTTGGTGTGTATTTGTGAATCTTCAGTTTTTTTTTCAGCAAAATCAATCAAACTCGATTCACTCGAAACTCGAAATAGAAAATATAGTTAAAGAGTTATAGTATTCATTTCAATGTTAACGTCGCCAAAAACAAGAATTTTGAATGAATGGCCGTTGTAATTTGAGGGGTCGAGTCAGGGCGACCTTCCCCTAAACCTTCCATCGTGTGCGGTTTCAAGGATGCAGTCACCTAATCCATCATAATCCATCGTTTTAAAAAATGGAGAAGCATTAACCATCATGTTATATATCTCCTGTTGTCATTTCTATTATCGAAAGCGAATCCGGTAGTGAAAGAACACCTACCCGAGAGCCGGCAACCGTTCGGGAATAAATGTCAAATTTAGTAGTGCACGAAGACTAAGAAGTTGTCAAAACATTCTGAAAGAAACCATTGTCATCCTCTTTTGTTTGACCAACATTTCAGTTTTGAAAAAGTGTTCCGTCCATTTGAACTCGAAACACAGGAAAGTTCACGTGTTCGTTACATCTTGTTATCAAAGCATTGCCATTCTGCTACGGCCAAGCATGTCTTTTCTTCTAATCCGGGTTTATTTTACGAACAAACTTAGTTCTGAGTAATGTCGTCATGCATGCGAGTGAGGGTGAAATTTTGCTTTGCTAGAAAGTCGCTATCAGACGGTCAACTACATACAATCGTGTCTGGATACTATACTTTCTCTATGGGATATACAGGGTGGCGCATAAGTCACGCAACGCTCTCTGGAGGAAAAAAATTAACGATCGCGCTGCAACTACCGAGCGTGTTGGTTCCTAAGCGGTTCAGTTGTCGACTTTGTATCGTTTTTTATTCGAGAATAAAGATTTTGTATCGTGAGACATTTTTTCATACGAAATTTTGTTCTGTGCAAATCGGTTGCGTGTCTTATACGCCGCCCTGTACTTTGCAGTGAATTGAAAGCATCATGCAATTATTTCCTTTGAATTCAATTTGTTAAAATATGATTGCATTATTATGATATTTTGTTGCCGATTCCCCAAGACTCGTGTAAGCTATATTATTAGCAGTTATGGAACCAGTGTTTTTCCGTGTGCTTGTTGTTGTCACTTTCACTTCTTCGCAACACATTATCAGCTAATCATGAAATGACCCCCATGGCTTGGTTTTTGCGATACGTCAGATTCAAAGCAGAAATTAGTCACTATGCAGCGAGAGACAATATGCTATAAATATTACCGGCTATCAATGATTCTTCCGCAGCATTGCATAAGTCGAAGCTGGGTAACATTTATTTTAACTGGTTTTGAGCGCAATTTTATCAAAAATTGCGGCAACATTTTCGTTACGCTTTTGTATAATGAATTTAAGTAATTTGGGGAGATCAATTCGAATGTTCTATTAATAGCCAGTTGATGAGAAATCAATCAATAGTCTGGATAAAATCGTATCCTACTTATGAAATCAATTAACTTAATTACAGATGGAATGTCTATTATCTGCGTTACTAATCTTTGTGCCAATTCCCGTTTTACATATGATAAGGGAGTAACCTCTCAACGAACCTGAATCTTAACGATTCAAAAGTGTTCGGTGTCGTTGCTCGAAATGCTTACTGCAACATGATGCCATTATTACAACAACGAATGTTCCAAAAATCGAAACAATCTATCAATGATAAGTAGGATTCCCTTTTCCGATGAATATTGAGTTTCGGAGTGCCTTAACCCTTTCATTTTTTCTTGATGTCAATGTGGCGGATCGAACTTGTTTTGTATCTCAACCCTCCTCGTCAAGATGTTAGATGAAATTCACCGAAAATGTCCTCTACAACTACTCTTCGTAAACAAATATGCCCACCTTTTTAGAAAATGTATTCGAAAGAAGGCAATAACACTTTTTTAATAATCGTGGTTTCCTAAAATAATACTCCACAGAACGAAATCATAACATTTGTGAAAATTATACAAATTTGCACCTTCACAGCAGACTCCTTCCAGATGTTTCTATGAGGTCAAATCGACAAATAAACACTGTGCCGCTTGTTCCATTCATGTTTGCATATCAATGTATATTCGATTACTTCACCAGCGGCATAGAAGCTCCACATTCAGTGGCTTATCAGCCGACCCGCTCTCCTGGGAGCATTAGCAGCAATTTTTTTTGCAAGTAGATTATGCTCCTCATAGATTATGTAAGCATCATAATCTGCACTGAATACCGATGAATTCTGACGTGAACACCGGGGGGCAACAACACATAGAAATTCCATAGAATTTACCATTATCAGGGAATGAGCCGAAGCTATGGATGCAGCATCGTTTTGTATTTCTAACCTGAATTGCAAATATACATGGTGCAAGATTAGGGGTTTTGAAGGAAATGTCGTTTCTTAGTGTTTTTCAAGAAACAAACCTTTCCTTCGAAGTAATTTTTTCTTGGTAGATCCGATAACATCATTTACTATTGCTTTCGGAACGTATTCCGGCATAATTACGTTTAGACATGGAATTTTCCGCACATTTTTTGATACTGTTTATAAAGTTGCTGCCCCACGGCGCATGAAATTTATGATATAGTTCTCTAATACATAGACATGATAGTTATAGCTCTATGAGATTTCGGGAACAATTTTTGGAAAGTTAGAGCTATGACATAATAGAAGCTATGTAGTAGAAAACTATTGTTTAGTACTATGACCAAGAGTTTTTTGGTGTACACACGAGTAATTTTTGATTTTCTGTATTGTTTGGTTGGCAGCCATAAATAAATCAACCTATTTTTGTGAGTGTCATCACAGAAATACCTTTAACAGAACATAAACATGGACATAAATCTTAAACAGAAGAAGAATAAAATCGCGGCAGTTCTGACGTACATACTTCTCAAAAGACAAACTCAGAAAACCCGCAGATTCTTATTTGGTTTTGATCCACATGGTGTGATGACTCTCGGAATAGGAGATTGAACTTCTGCACCTGTAGTTGGAGTGGGAGGCTGATTCCCCTTTGATTCCGACGAGTCTTCCACGTCCTCCTCATTCTGATAATCATTGTTTTTGGGTGTATCATTCTGAAACAGAAACAAGCTTTTAAGGTTTTTTTTTTAATTTGGAGCATTAATTCAGGGGAGTTTTGGAGACTTTTGAAAGGTTTGGATAAGTGATAATGTGCTATCAATGATTGCTCTTCCAGCACTAAAACAGTTTAAACAAAAATATTTCAATTTAATTACGGTGAAACTGATATTCCGAGAAGAAATCGAAAGCGATTTGAGTATTTTTTTGATATTAAATAGCTTGCTATGGATTCTGTCCTAGTAATGGTTTAAAGATAAAAAAGAGAGCAAAAAATTCTGCTACGACATCATATTGATCGAGTTAACATTTAAAAAAATCAAATTGATAACTTATTTTTCCAACAGACTTAGCACTCAATTGGATATCTGTTGAGCAAAAAATAAATCTTCTTCTTGGTGTTGTCATATGCTACGTAATTGAAAATCGGAATTTCTCAACACGTTCTATGTTTAAATCCAAAATAAAGTTGTCTACCCTACTCACCAGTGAGTCAAATTTTCCCGATCTCGATTTTCCTCGGACGAGAAACTGTAATGCAGAATAATATATCTATTTGGATATATACAACTCGCTGCCACCAACACCACTTTTTCTACCTTTGCGCACTTTAGTACACTCTCCTAAAATCAGTTAAGGTCATTGAACATTAAAAAAACGTAGTCAATTTTATATTTAATGATGATTTTACCTGAAAACTGCGTTTATGGTTTTTCTGACCGTCTCTTCGTCAGTCCCCAGCTCGACAGCTATGACATCTCGGGCCTTTTTTGTGCCCCTTTGCGCAAACAGTCGGGGTATGTAGGATCCCAAAGAACGGGATGCTGCTCCCACAATTCAACCAATCGGAACTTCTGCTCCCGGTCCATCACAAAAACGCGCAAAATTAGTAATACGTTGCCAGAACAACAAAACAGCAGTGCCGCCAAAGCGCGAAAGATTGAACTGTCAGATAGCTATGACATAGAAACTATGAACTATTCCGTCATGCCGGAATAGTTGATAGTTAGCAGCTATGACATGAAAACTAGTACTAGGGTGTACACACGATAAAATTATTTTCTCTATGTTATAGCTAAAAACTATTATTTGCAGGTCATAATTATTAACTATCACCTCATAGTATTGGTGTTTCTACGATGCTATACCTTAGTTTTCTATCACATAGCTCACTATATACTACAAATAGCGTCCGTGGGGCATCACATAAAGTATTAGTATAATTTTATTATTCACTAGAAAAATTGTGTGCAATTGTTAACATTGAAATGAATACATTTAATTTTTTCACCAGTTCTGTCTCGTTTGGAACGAAAACCTCTTTTACTTTCTTAAACTTTCTAGCGAATTTGTCTGGCAAAAAGAACTTAAGCTTGCGACTCTTTGGGTCATTGCCTCGTGGAGCACTGGATGCTGGAATAGCTGGAAGCTGTTCAAATGCATCTTATCGTATGTTTCGTCGTCCATTTGATGCATCTTCAAAACCTAGCTACCAAGAACGTGTTTTGACCTCTATATTCTGCTTCAGCGTCCGATTTGACTATTCCCTGGCATGTACAAAACGAAAGGTTATCGCAGACGGATTCTCTGGACAGTAGTTTGGTTTAAATGTATTTTTTAAGTCATGAGTATCCATGGGTTTATTCTATTTATTATCCTTAATATCTCGAAACGCAGCTGCCGACAGTAAGTTGCACTACGATGTGAATTTCGTTCCATTCTAACGACGATTTTTCGTTCACGAATGCTGTTGAAGATGTCGTTCGCTGTAGATGCGGCAAATTTCAATCATTTTGTTATTTTTGTACTTGACCATGATCTTCCACTGGACACTGTAAGGATGTCGTTATCGACTATCACCAGTTATCACCGGAATTTGTACAGTGGGATTAGCTACTAATGGGTGTTTAGATAGAGATATAGAACTTTACGAACAACACCGTAATGGACCCGTGAATTGACCTCCAAGATCATGTGATTTAACACTGCTGAACTTTTAATGGAGTTATGTAGTGGGGGCAAAGTGGTCACCCTAAGGAATATGCCCATTTCCAGCGCCCACATACCGATTCAATTCCCGTTTCTCGAAGAATATTATAGTTCAACTCATTGCTCTTCAAGATAGCGAACGGCTTTTACTATAAAAATTCAAAATAGTACACTTTTCATCATTACAAAAAAAGGATGAAAAATCGAACTTTTTTCGCTTGAAGGTAAAGTTGTCACCTAATGGGGGCAAAGTGGTCACCCGCACATATCAAGCTAAATGGGATAAATTTATGCGTTTTCCTCGTCCAAATTTGTTCAAATCATATTTGATATTGTAGGTACATGTATGAAATAAGATTGGCCCATCCACCTAAAGTCTCAATTAAAATTTTCTCTTGCATACAAAAACGTATTAATAAACACATAATGTTCCGCATAATGAGATTTGGTTTAGTTGGAGTGGCATATTTATCCAGGCTCAAAGCCACAGAAGAATCTTCTTCAAGAGCAGAATGTGATGAGGTATATCAGCTTTAGTAAACAGAACATTGTAAGTTGTTATTCACCTATGACCACTTTGCCCCCAAACATCAACATAATTTCTATGCTCATTAATCGCTGAGATTAAGCAAAATATCTGTTCACCTCTCCTAGAATATGTGAACAGTCGTTCAAACTGATGATTTGTCTAATATATCAGATTGAATAAACTAAATTTCTCGAGAAATTCCTTAGATACCATGCGCACAGAACTACGGCCGAACTGCTATCGAGTGAGTAATTAATGTTTTTGTTTGTATTTTGGCACGCGACAGCTCTACTGAAGTACAGGGTGACTCAAAAGTCATTAAATTCTTCAAACATAAGGTGACTATCAATACGGCATCTATAGTCAATAGTTATACTACCAAACAAGCAGGTGACCACTTCGCCCCCCATGACCAATTTGCCCCCACTACCCCTATAGTCTCTTGTGAATGCCAAACACCATTGAACTATTTTTTTGATATGTTATGTGAAGTCTCTGGTATACACATCACACCATCAAGCTAACTATCAATCACTATTCAGTGTGTTCTTCGGGTAATTTTCGAGCAACTACGAATACTACGCTTAATAGGGACAGAATGTTACGTGAGATATGCATGAAGCGATCTGACAATTTTGCAACAATAAATTATTACAAGGCGTCTTGCAAACATTAACCCCTTGAACGGAAATGACGAGTCCAGCTCGTCATAAACTTTCCTGAACAAACTGACAACGATGAGCTGGACTCGCAAGAAATTATTGAAGTTTGATGCTTTTTATGAGAGCAGTATATGTGAGTCATATCGATCTATTGTTTCGATATACTTGTGTGCATGCTTCTAGAAAAGTTAAATCATCTGCCAGAGCAGTGCTGACGGAAAATAAATTGTCGTTCAAGGGGTTATTGACCTAAAGACAAAATCACTGAGAAAACAGGACGTTATTCTGAAAAACTTCGAAAAACTGAAGCACTTTGATGATTGAGAGTAGCGTTGTCAGAAGTGTCTTGTTCATTGAAGGCAACAGAAATTGATACTGCTGGCTAAACTTCGTATATTTACATTCTAAATTGGTGGGCTCAAAATGAAAGGGGTGTAAGTGACATCAACGATTTCTCTACATTGACTCACTCTTTTGGTCATAACTTAGCTGCAAACACATTCCCAGCTGTATTTGACAATGTGGACTCTATAGCAAACTCAGGTTAAAACGTTTTTGCAATTGAGTTATTAACTATAGAAAAAGTTGATGAAGAGAAATCGATCAAGTCACTTAGACCCCTTTCATTCTGAGCCCATCAATTATATTCTTCGCCAACTTTATGAACTACTTCCCTGTGTGGTATCAAATACATAATGTGCATCCAATATACACTGATGATGTGTCACACATTTTAGTCCGTATTCGCATTTCACACTGGTCATAGATGAGATGTTATCCCCTCCTTTTCCAATAGAAACTATGTCACCCTTCTAATCTCGAGTCGACCGCGAGTAATCGGTTTCCTACTTTATTAACCCTAGATTTAAGGAAACATGTTGATATATACTAATAAAAGTATAGCTAAGAGTTCGGCTCCTTTAAACCTATGTAACTGAGCCTGTAAAAATAAATGACTTAAATAAAAAATAAAAATAGATGAGACAGAGTACGACAATAGAATCGTCATAATCTCTAATAAATTCTTTAAATAAAGTTCCAACATTCACGTCAGAGAGGTTTCGTTCCGGTGTGTTAATACCAAAACATGATAACAATCACGACAAGTGAGCAGCTGACCAATTGTTTAAGTCTAGTATCCATGGATTAAGGGTGCATGTAAAATGCAAAGATAAACGCAAACTTATCGGCGTGAGACATTTCGATAACAATTAACACTCGTGACTATCCTAACACCATAATTCGCACATTAGCGTGTGTGACCGCTTATAGCAGGTCATAATCAGTCCGTTTTACGGCACAACGGAAACTATTCCCAGTCTCTCCGCTGACGCACAGTTCGATTCCCATAAACAGCGCACGTGAACAGTCGCTTGGCTTGGTGCCGTGCGCGTTCACGTCCACAGTCCAACTGCGTGCACAAATGACTAGCACACAAATAAGAGCACGTAAACGTGTTCCATTTTTCCCTGATCCGGGATCAACGGTTATCCCACCGTTCGATAGCAATGTTGCGAGTCAAGTCAGCTTGATAAATGTTGCTAGGCACAACGAAAAGTTTGTTTAATTGATGCGTCTTTTTCCAGAATCCGATCGTACACAGATGTTTTTGCCCGGATAATCACTTCAGAGATGGGATAAGGAGTGTATGGAAACACTTCTCATCCCATCTCTGAAGTAGATTTTCGATTTCTGAAGAATGATCGTACTTTAGATCGCTCATCAACATCTACACAGTAGCCTTTATGCACTTTCTGAACGCTGCTGACCATTTTTTCTTGAAATACATACATTAAATCTAGAATATGTAATTGACAATTGCCTAGTTCGATCGGTCACGATTAGGGGAAATTCGGTGGGCTAATGTCTTTTCCGACAAACTCGATGTTGTTTTCTGAAAGTTATTCTAGAATAAATTTAGCATGATGTGCTTATGCCGAATCTGGCCAGAAAAGAGTGGAATCCTGTTTAATGGAAGCAGACTCTTCTTCAAGCACTCGTCAAGATAAATTTGAGCATTAATTGTCCCTTTTGTACATATAAATAGAAGATCGCAAGCCACATGTGAAAATAGCTTGCCTATTTTATAGCACATTTTGAACAAAATTTTTCATTCCAACAGTGGTATCTGCAATTGGCACACTTTCCCTACTGACTGAGTATAGAACTGGGGCTCCAATCACATTCAGGAATCTTTCTTGACGTACGTTTCGTCATCCATCAAAATGAATGCGGATTATCCAAAACGCGTCTGTACAGCTTTCGGGTCCTCATCTTAGTACGACCCTCCGGTTTTGGAGACCACTTGGATGTTCTCGAATTGTGTTTGATTTCAATCCAGTGAATTATCCCGATGATGGTTTTGAATTTTTTGGCAAAAGTAGACCTGTCCCGTTGAAGGTATTCCACGGCTTTTTGGTCTATTTCTTGGCAGATCCTCAATGGACCACTCCTCACCAAACTTTTTGATTATTCGTTTCACAATTGGATGCTTCACTTGCCAAATCGATTAACTCCATTTTTTGAATATTATCAAAGCACTTGATTAGCTCCTAACTGTACATATTCAAATCAAATTTCTTTCATAATAAGTATTAAGCTCACTAAATGACAAAATCTTTTTAGCCATTGAATAATGAAAAAAAAAATATGTCAGAAGCCAAGCCAATTAACTCCATGCTATAATGTATTTATATCATAATAAAAATCTAGTTAACCCACTACACTATTTTCCCTCTCCTATGGAGTCATCTGTAAGTTGTTCGTTTAATTTCGTTATTCGCATTGACGGCATTGAGCTTCGTATTTTGAACTGTGGGAATGAGCATGACAATATGGGTTTGAAGGAATGAACACACTCTTAAAATAAAAATTATGAAAGAAAACTATTTTTACTCTATGTAAACGAAAATATGTTCTGTCTGCAAGTGGTGAAAAAATATCGAAAAATAGTTGTATTCGAGCTGCTATAAGTGCGGATACTTATAAATTTCAAATTTAGTGTGAATTGTTCAAAAAAGAAAAAAAAACAACCGTTAAAATGGATGATGTTAATAACAATTATTTGAGTATAGAAAACGGGTTTGTATTTATTCGGATTCGACATCTGATCACAGCAGTGCTCCCGTGGCCGAGTGGTTAGCGTCATAACTAACATGCCGGGTGTTCGGGTTCGATTCCCGTTCTGGTCGGGGGAATTTTTCGTCAAAGAAATTTCCTCCGACTTGCACTGTAATCACGCGTATTCTAGAGCTTGCCACTCAGAATGCATTCAAGGCGTGTTATTTGGCATAGAAATCTCAACTAAGTACTATTAAAAATGACGCAAGTAATACTACGTTGAGACGGCGAAGTTCCTCTAGGAACGTTAGTGCCATTGAAGAAGAAGAAGAAGATCTGATCACAGCAATGAAAGAATCGCAGCAAAAAATTCAACTAGACGAAAAAGAAGCCGTAATCCTGATAAATGGGACCGAAGTGTCCAAAAGAATAACATAATGAATGGTGTAAGATACAGAAATAGAAGTAGACGTTTAATATCTAAAAAAACACAAACAGACTGAATTTGAAATTATAATTGGCTTTCACTTGCCAAATCGATTAACTCCCATAATCATGAAAAAAAAGTATTAATAATAACAAATACTCCAAGTTTATTCCATCTTATACTTTCTACATGTCGTCAGATCAAATATGCATTTGCAATAATACATTCTACATCGTATTTCCGGATTTGTGATTTGAAAATAATTTTAATAAAACAACACATAGTATTTTATCATTTTTCTCTACTTCTTGTTTTATGGAGTTAATCGATTTGGCAATTGAAGCATCCAATTGTCGGATGAACTTCAACTCTCTTCGCAATTTGATTCTAGGTGCACCAGAAATCGATGCAAAAAATTCAAACAAAAGTTTTTTCGTCAATGTAAAAAAATATTCTTGTACAGAATTTATTGTAGTTTTCGAAGCTCCCTTTCGATTTGCGATGCGATCATTATTCATTGAATAATTGTTCAATCATCAAAGACGAAGAGGAAATTATTCAAACAACAATATCTCTATATTGAAAGGTCCTACAGGACGTTATAGGAATCAAATTAAAGCTGATTGATAAGGCTAATAGGATTTGCTATTGAATGAGTTGGTAAAAAATTGTGCTACACCACTAAATCTTTGAAAAATCAGAAAAAAATGGATTTTTTATTTCTTCCCGATATTTTTGTCCATTACATTTGTACACCCAACATCACTTTGGTATAAATGATGGAAATTCTTGTTTGTTTTATTTTAATAAAGGTGGAGGAGTGTACATTACACGCAAAAAAATGCTTTTATTGGCTTTTCCGACGTGATTCCACAAATATCCACTGTACACTGCCACATACATTTGCAGTGGCAACTCCAAACAAAACTGTTTTAATTGGTAAAAAAATTGCTGAAAATAATGTTTTCACATGTAAGTGGAAAGAAACTAAATTTAAACACAAATATTGCCGTCGCGTGTACAAAGCAGTTATGGAAAAGCAACTTTCACACTCGCGCACTCCACCATCGTCATCGCCCTTATTTCCATCGTACTGACTCCTTTCACAAATTGGAGGGATATACGAGATGATAAGGAACTTTTTAGAACCGTAAATTTGATTTTTCTTGTCTCCGCTACACGATCTTCTCAACATGTCTAGTATATCGAAAGCAAAAAAAATCAACACAGTTTATGTATATTTATAATAAGTATTTTTTTCCAATATAGAGTTTCAAAAGTACTGCTGAAGTTTGGTACTATTTCACATATTTCAAAATCTTCCTGATTAGGTTTTCCTAATATTCAGATATCATTCTGATAACGTCTTGACCAAGTTCTGGTTAATATTAGTGGATGGAGAAACGTTGCGGGTTTAATTTTCATACTCGCCAGGAGATTTTCGTCAAAGAAACATTTTCCGCATTAAACTGATACACACGTATTCTTAAACCAAACAAATATTCTTCCAAATATTCTCCAGGCATGTTATTTCACATAGAAAATTTGTCGATTGTTGAAAAAAAAGTGAACATTTTAAAACGATTTGTAACCGGCTGTTCGGCGAAGCATTTACACAAATACCATTCACCCGAAACACGTTTACCCCGAGCACATTTACACGAATGTCACAAATACCCGAATGACATTTACCCGAATGTAACAAATACTCGAATGTAACATTTACCAGAATGAACATTTACCCGAATGCGACAAATAACTGAATATGACAAATACCCAAATGCGAGATTTACCCGAATTCATCGCGGCATTTACCCGAAAAAAAAGAAAAAATGTCAACAAATCATGTTATAATTCTTGTCGAGTATTCTTATAATAAATCAGATTTAATCAATACAACATGAGAGAGCAACTAAAATACGCAGCAAAATGAAAAATTGTGATGGGGAAATTTGACATTTTTCCCAATGAAAATGAAATTTCCATTTCAAGGTCAATGTAATGGGGACGAAGTCTCTATCTAACTAGGATAAGGTATCAAGGCGGCTTATGTCGCCGAGGTGACGCAATACGAGTCGACCGCGGAAGCGGCGACCTCTCGCAAACAAACCTGTGTTTCATCGATTGCCCGGTTGGTTTGAAACATGAGAGATGATCCTTTAGTTGGTTTAGGGTTACGTTTGCGTTGTATTACGTTTGCCCGGTCAATCTTTGCTTTGAAATATATCATTCTTATTTCAATGCAAAAAGTAATAAAGGATCTTCTTTGTCGGGATGTGTTCAATTTATTCTAAAATATTATCAGAACAATTACCAAAATATTAAACCTTTTCAAAATATTTCTTTCTTTCTCGTTCGGGATTATTTACCATTAGGGTAAACTTTCTATTCGGATGAAAGGTATTCGAGTGACCTTGTTTCTCGTAAACACTCTAGAATCTCGATGTGTTATAATACTTTTATCTCCTTCCAATGCATAATCTGTTTTTTTTTATCAATTTTCAATATCTCATTCTATGAATTTTATGGCGACTGCTTGAAATTGAGAGCATTCTCCTACGTGTTTGGTTGGTCTACATGGTCTACAATGATTGGATAATGTTTAAAACCGAATTTAAAAGTCCATCATTTATAAAAAATATAATAATTTAATTTATGAAAAATTTAAATTATATATATTTTTCATAACATTGAAAAATATAGTACTCAACGCCGTTTTCTCTCTTTTTTGCTCTACTCATGAAATATACGAGTTTTTGGATACCAGGTTATGTATAAATGTAAACATTTTAAAAATATAAAAACAACTCCTAATAAAATATAGCTGTAAATAGTACATTCGGGTAAATGTTGCATTCGGGTAAATGTTACATTCGGGTGAAAGTTGCATTCGAGTGAATGTCCATTCGGGTAGATGTTCCATTTGAATTCGGGTGTATGTTACATTCGAGTGATTGGAATTCGGGTGAATGTCTTTCGGGTAGCTGTCGTTCGGGTGACTGTCTTTTGGGTAAATGTGATACAATCATGCAAAACACTTATTGTCCATCTGCATGATGTTTTTTTCTGAAACGGAATCAAAATTTTCTTCAAACATTCATTCTGGTATACATCCTTATTGATAGCGCACTCTAATTTCTCTCTAAGCTGTCAGTTGTTGAGCATAGGGACTTCGAACAAAAATCCAAAATTTTGGGTTCCACCCGTTACTTTAAGCTATAATACCACAGGGTATCGACTACCTTGAAAATCCTTGAAAATCAGGGAATATCAGGGAATTAAAATAATGTCAGGGAAAATCAGGGAATATCAGGGAATTTCGACATCAATCTGGAAAAATAATAAATTCCGTCATTCAGAATTTTTATTATCGCAGTAATTAGAAAAATTTATAACACCAAATGCTGAGAAGGTCTAGCTAGGGCTTGATAAAATGAGCTTCATGATGATGTTAGAGAATTCTGAGCTCGATGAAACTTCGTAAGATATATTTTGTCGTTGGTTTCGACGAGTCTTTGAACAAGACTACAAAGAGGCTGCAGTTGCATCTAAATATCAGATTTTGGGATGAAGAATAAATGGAGGTGGTAAATCGTTACATGGCGTCAATGTTCTTGGAGCGTTCTCAAGCATCAGAGATTAACTTGCAGCTTTTAAAGAAGGTCTGGGAATTATAAATTTGAACAAAACTACCAACGTGAATTGGTCATATTACGCGAGCTGCAACTGGACTTTTACAAAGGAGAAGAAAAACTCTTGAATTTGATAGCTCCGGATTCATCAATAGATTGATGGATTAAAAAAAAACTTGAAAAAATTTACGACAGACAAATCTTGAAGTTTCGTCTGGGATGCGGAGCTCTGCTTTTGCTTTTAAAACTTTCAAAGCACTGATATATCCTTGATCTTGCCGCCATTGATTTCGATAAAAAAACTTTTGACTGTTGACTCTAGTGACCTTTTTTAATATTTGATGGATTTTGAACGTATCAGTGGAGCTCCACCAGACTTAGCACTAAAACAATATTGATAGTAAAAATAGTAGCAGGTTTGCTCACTATGATCCGGAAAATAAACGACTGGAGCATTTTTGGAAATGATAGGTTTACGGAACTTTTTAGCTAAAATGGTCTTCTGTCTCTCGTGTGGAAACTCCAACGTTGGGAGAGCTTTTCCATTTATACCGAATGTTTTAAGAAAACATTTGTGAGGAAACGGTTATGCTATGCGACAAGTTTACGATGCTATGCTTCACTTTGGAAGGATAGAATAAAAAAAAAGTGTTGAGCTAGTTAATTCAAAATTCTCATTCTCTTTATCTAGAAGACAAGGAAAGTTGAAAGAAATAAGAAAATTTTGGAAAATGCACAGAAGCCCGAAAGAGAAAAAGTGTTTCGTTAAAATCATAACAGTTTCGTGAAATTGATCCGAATCAAAGGGCCTGATTCTCGAATACACTACGAATACACTTCACGGTGGAAACGGTATGAAACGCATTCGCGATGACAACGGTAAGGTGTCGACATCTGGATGCGAGATTATTTTCCCACTAAATTTATCATTATAATATCAAATTATCTTCAGATGAAATTTTTGTATGGGATTATTATACCACATGAAGAAAACAAAGTTTTCTACTCACATTGAATACCAGTTTGATACGAAGAAGATAATTTTCATTAATGATTTTTTATTTGAAAAGTGCTCACTCTGCCTGAAAATTCATCATTATCTTCGACACTTCACTAACTCGTAAAACGTAGTTCAATGACGTGCCGTTATTTTCGTTTCCACCGTGAAGTGTATTCGAGAATCAGGGCCAAAATGAAAATGACTCATACTCTACTAGTGTTTAAGGCTCCTTCATAAGAACTTTGAACTGTATTAATAAATCTATTTTTTATCTTTTACGACACTTCTCTGTCGTCGTTTAACTTATTTAAAAATCACAAACAATTTTTTCATTGGAAGATATCGACAGACGTTCTTATATTTCATTGTTTAAGCTAACTAAATATCTTAGGAACTATAGCTAAAGTATTTGTAAAGAATTTGATTACTAGTCTACATCTGGAATTTTTCTGAAAAATTACTGGAATATCAGGAAATTTTTCTTCGAGTTTTGAGTCGGCACCCTGTATCAATATTTTCGAGTTCAGTTATCTTTATTAAGTACTTTCAAATACTAGCAAAACAAAAACTAGCCTCACGAACGTAGTCCTTTGACATCGACTGCCGTGTGCTCGTTATGACAGACTTCAGGCTTTTCACACTATGGTGAAATGTTTTGTAGACTTTTGCTTCAACATACACCCAAATCGAATAGTTCAACGGATTAAGGTTCTGACTGCTAGGGGGCCATCAATCTTTCGGCCAAAACTTCACGTTTTCCATCGGTCGTCGTTGAGTCCGATTTGACGTGTGACATGGCGCTCCATCCTGTTGTAGGAAAACGTATCGATCCTCAGAGAAGTTGGCCTTCACCCAAGGAAGCACTAGGTCATTCAAAATACCGATATACACTTCGGCACTGATTATATACCGGCATCAATAAAAACAGGCGGCATTTTCGAACCGTTGGACGCCATTAATCAGGTTTTGGAAGATGTGACCGAGTCTTCTTCGATGATTCTTCGCATGTACTTTTTAGAAATGTAGTCTCCTTGGAATGTCTCCTACCGGGTTGCGACCAATTTTTGCACGACCCGATTTATTTTGTCACGTTTGGGGTTCGCGTACGTGTACGCACTGACGTCCACTTCTCGGCTTCCGCTACTTAGTACCATCCTGTGGAGATTTTTTGAGGCGATAAACTGTGGCCAAATGATATCCTACCACATTGACAATCTTCTTCGGCATCTTCTGGGCGAGCAGAAAACTCTTAATCACTTTTTTGGCATACATTTTCACAAATTTGCAACAAAACAATTCCAATTTTCTGATGCAGCACTCAATGACAAATAATGACTGAAGTACGTTAAGCTACGTTAAGAAGGCGTCTTCTAGGAATGTTAGTGCCATTGAAGAAAGAGAGATCTTTTTTTTATTTTGACTTACCAGAATTGCACATTTGCAAATCAATAATTTAATTATTGGAGAAATTGTGTATAAAATATATTGAAGTAAAAGACGTATATGTGGAAACATGAATTAGTTTTTCTGTCACATAATAATCAAATAACAAGAGCTCATGACCTTGTCATCGTAATATAGAAATTTCCTTGTTCTTTGGAATATCACCAGAACAAATTTTTTGAACCAACTTACCGCGATTTTCATGGAAACCTTGTAATAGGATATGTGTTTCTTAACGTCTTTTCGCATTTTCTGTCTTAAGAAATCTTACCCCCCAAAAGATGATTCACTCATCATCAAAATATGATATACACACAAAAGTTATGACAGAAAAGTAAACACGCTATCCAGATTGCTGAAAATTGCTCACGCACGAATGATAGCGTCCTTTAGCGTTTAGTAGTAACTTTTAGAGCGGCTTTTTTGTTTGCTATTCATTTGAAGTGTATCATTCGCGGTTTATATGAATCCGTTTGGAATGATGCTAATAACAATGATTCATCTCAGGCTGCAGAATGCAAAAAATAAAACTTGATTGAGTTTGCCAAAAACAATACACACGTCATGAGGGTTCCGAGATCGACAATACATCGCGTTTCATGTAAAGCGAAATTGATACTCGAAATTTTATTGGTACAACGAATTAAGTTTAAACGCACAGCATCCACCGACTGTTTATCACCTCACCAGGTAGAAACAATGATTACCCGGTCCAGTCTATGGAATCGATCGTTGTTCTCACCTCCGATTAGCAACTCTTACCGCGATTGACCGCTCAGTCGTCCTTCTTTTGTTCACCTCGCTCTCGCTCTCATTCGAAAACAGACAGAGAATCGCAACGTATCTTCCCTTGTTTGTGGTCCGCTTTCGGTCACTACAAACGTGCCGAAAATTGCGAGGCGAAAAAACAAACACAGAATTGTCGCACTTATCATCAGACTCATCTCTCGCACGCTTCATTCACCTTTAGAGGCTCGGGAAGCCCGACGATGCCTCGAGTCGTTGCAATCAGTTCGACGGAAGATCTCGACTGAGGTGGTTTGCTGGCTTCATCCGTCGGAGTTTGGAAGAATTTTCGCTCCGTGACGAGTTCAGAAGTCCTTCTGTTGACCCTCAAGATGAAAGTTTTTCACATCGCCTTGATGTTGTACTTGTGCTGGGTTTTGATGGTACAGTCCAAACAGATCACCGCCAGATTCAAGCACATCAAATGTGGGAGAGAGGAAAAGGTGGATTTCCGAACGCTTATTGAACGGATATTTGTTCAATGAAGTATAGTACTTTACAAATAATCGGTGTTTTTGTTTCGTTGCAGATTTTTGGTAAATCCTACGAGTGATAGTGTGAAACAGCGCTAAGCCAAACCAGATCTCGAAGAGTGTATTTTGCGTTGAGTAAGCAGGGGTAGCAGCAGAAGCAGCAGAATGGGTAAGGAGAAGACTCATATTAACATTGTGGTCATCGGACATGTTGATTCCGGCAAGTCCACCACCACTGGCCATCTGATCTACAAGTGCGGTGGTATTGATAAGCGTACCATCGAGAAGTTCGAGAAAGAGGCCCAGGAGATGGGCAAAGGTTCATTCAAGTACGCATGGGTATTGGATAAACTGAAGGCTGAACGTGAGCGTGGTATCACCATTGATATCGCATTGTGGAAGTTCGAAACCGCCAAGTACTATGTAACCATCATCGATGCCCCTGGACATCGTGATTTCATCAAGAACATGATTACCGGAACATCGCAAGCTGATTGCGCCGTGTTGATCGTTGCCGCTGGTACTGGCGAGTTCGAAGCTGGTATTTCGAAGAACGGCCAAACCCGTGAGCATGCTCTGCTAGCCTTCACGCTCGGTGTCAAGCAACTGATCGTTGGTGTAAACAAGATGGATTCTACTGAGCCACCGTACCATGAGGCTCGTTACGAGGAAATTAAGAAGGAAGTCTCTTCCTACATCAAGAAGATCGGTTATAACCCATTGTCGGTTGCCTTCGTACCTATTTCTGGTTGGCACGGCGATAACATGCTCGAACCATCGGATAAGATGCCATGGTTCAAGGGATGGGCCGTTGAGCGCAAGGAAGGCAAGGCTGAGGGCAAGACCCTCATCGAAGCCTTGGACAACATTCTGCCCCCGTCGCGTCCCACCGATAAGCCTCTCCGTTTGCCACTCCAGGATGTGTACAAAATTGGTGGTATCGGTACGGTTCCGGTGGGTCGTGTTGAGACCGGTATCCTGAAGCCAGGTGTGTTGCTGCAACATTCTCGAGTTATACCTTTCGTGATAATGAAATGGATGTATCTTTCTTGTATTTTGACAGGTATGGTGGTCGTGTTTGCCCCGGTCAACATCACCACTGAGGTCAAGTCAGTCGAGATGCATCATGAAGCGCTGTCGGAGGCTCTTCCCGGTGACAACGTTGGCTTCAACGTAAAGAACGTCTCCGTCAAGGAGTTGCGCCGTGGTTACGTTGCTGGCGACTCTAAGGCTAGCCCACCGAAGGGAGCGGCCGATTTCACCGCTCAGGTTAGTTATATTTTATTTATCCTTGCCGTGACAGCCTGGAAAGAACCTTTATCAAACATTGGAATTTATTTGAAAATGTTCAATGAGTTTTCTATTAACAGACCATGCGTTCCCTATATCATGTTTTGGCAGGTGAAGTGTTCCTGAGACATTCACCGATCGTCTCCATCATATCATTTTTTTTTTATTTGGGACTATATGTCGAGTATCAAAGTCGGGATGAATAAAAATCGGCAATGAAAATTCTTGCAAATTTTAGTATGTGGTAGACATCTGCCACATGTATTTGAGAGTATCCCGTATGACCATTTTACAGTTTTTTAAATTTCTGTTATAAAGTGACTTTCAACACTTTTGGTTGGTTCGTCACGTTTACCTTCCATTTCGGAAGAATGCCGGGAGTGAGAATTGAGCTCGTGACCTTTAGCGTGAGAGGTATGGATGTTACTGCTACGCCAGATCGTCTCCGCTCATTTTACAGTCAATCAGTCAGTTAGTCCACGTGCAGACACGCTTTATGTTTACAAAGATGTGATACATGATGTATCAAAATTAAAATTTGTTACTGTTTATCTCATTGCAAAGTTGATCCTCGTCGTAATTATATGTATTTCATACTATTTGATCCATTGTCCAATGTAATGGGACAATCACTAACTGGTATATTTTTTAAGTCAATGGAAATATTTTAAATTAAAATAATTTTTGTTTTAATTCATTATGTGGAAAATTGCAAAATTCTTCGAGCTTCAGAATTCTTATTCATGAATAAAATATCTCAATGCTTGAGGAATAATATCTCATTTGTGAAGAAAAACTGTTTTGAATGGCCACAATTCTGCAATTCGGAAAGTTATTCTATGAAACGGACTACGAATAATGGTAGCGTTCACTGCATGGTTCTTCTCCGTGGAATTCACTAAACTAATTCCTGAATATCTAAGCGAAAGTATTTAGAGGGAAGGAACATCGGTAATCCTTCGAGTGTTGAGTGTTATTTTCATCACTCTAGTCTATTAACGACAATTTGAAGATTCTATAGGAGGTTCCATCGTGTCCAATCATTAACGAATAAAAGTCGATTCTTATTTCATGGATAATTAACTTCGCGATAAGTAAAGGTCCACGTAACGTAGCATGGGCAGCAATTCAGACTTGCAGGGGCAATGCACGCCAAGTGCGAATGTTGAATGAATAGAAAAAATGGACTTATTCCAGATGACGATGGATAATTCAATGGAACAAATGTTCCTCAAATCCTACATTTATTAGGCCTTATACAAAAATGATTCGACGCCCTACCGGGCGGCATTACGGCAGTTGGTCGGAACCATGGCTGATGAAAAGATAGATGTTCTTTAGTTATATCGTGGTCTAGGCGATCAGCCGCTTTCTTGTGTTGGCCACGACTCAATTGGAGTACATCCTCCGGTTAAGATTCGCTCAAAATTAGCTCAAACAAAACTATCAATTTTAATGAAAATCTTTATCGGTTTGGCATGGAATGGCTATTATGATACTTTGATAAATTATTGATATAACATTTGACAAAACATTTTGAAGCGTTGCCAACAAATTAAACATCTGCTTTCTTTCGAATCCCAGGTTATCGTCCTTAATCACCCGGGCCAGATCGCCAACGGGTACACCCCGGTACTCGATTGTCACACTGCTCACATCGCGTGCAAGTTCGCTGAGATCAAGGAAAAGTGTGACCGTCGCTCCGGCAAAGTCACCGAAGAGAATCCCAAGTCCATCAAATCTGGCGATGCCGCCATCGTCAATCTGGTGCCAAGCAAGCCGTTGTGCGTCGAGAGTTTCCAGGAGTTCCCACCGCTGGGACGTTTTGCTGTGCGCGACATGCGTCAAACCGTCGCCGTTGGCGTCATTAAATCGGTCAACTTTAAAGAGGCAACCGGTGGTAAAGTAACCAAAGCCGCCGAGAAGGCCCAGAAGAAGAAATAACTAGAGACACCGGAACACTCGAACACAGTAGCGGCAGCGACCAGCACTGCTAGCAGCAACAACAGCAACACTACTATTACTACTAATAAACCCAAACAATTCTCAACATTGTTATTATTGAATAATGATGATCGAATACAGACTTTTATTGAGTGTGCAATCCAGTCGGTTGCCATCAATAGAAATCATCCATTATTATTAAATAATAATTTAAGAAGTAATATTAATCATAAACTACAACTTAATAATAATCGTAATTATTTAAAGAAAACCACAGAGATAAAAATTCAGGCCGGCTGGTGCATAGAATATTTTATTGGTAAAATTGCAAGTGAAATCACGGCAGCAGCTACAACAACAACCACGCGATCATCATCATCTTCATCTCCCTCACAACCACTTTTAATGACCTATTTTAACCAATTGAGTGTATCATGCCTATCATCAGTCCTCTCCCCCAGCAGCAGCAGCAACGATTACTCTTCACCATCACCGTCATCTGCAAATAAGACTAATTTATTTTACCACCATAGAAAAGCATTTCGAAGGAAAGAAGACAACTGTCTACTGGAACTATTCGTCATCATTACCATCACCTCTATCGCTATTGAGTATCTTCTATTTGCTACCAAAAACGCTCTGCTTCTCACACTCACACCCTCTAGTTTAGTTGGTTCTACTAATTTTTTGACCGCTTGGTCATGATAAGATCGATTAAGACACCTAATACCAAAGAGTTGGGAAAGACTTTAATAAATCACCTGTGTAGAAGTTAAATTTAGTTTGAAAAGACATTTTTGTTTGGTTTACCATACGCTATACGAAGAAGGCAAATGTTTAATAAATTGTTGATCAACAGAGAGGAATACAAATATTATTGGCTGATTCTACAAACTATTTGTGATATTAAATATGCTGTGTTTTTCGAAACTAATTTTCTCAAATACCGATGTGTTAAGACGAACATAAAGTAACTTATGCTGCTAGATGTGGCTTGTTATTTCGTAAATTCTCCACGAACGCAACTGTCCTCGATCACGATCATCTTGCGCACTATTGCATTGCATTATTCCATTGGAAAATTGAAAAAAAACACTTGGGAGAAAGTGAGCTGGCTGCTAGTGGATAGCTATCACCGAACCAGAAATTTCAGGCGAGCGAATATAAAACTGTGTACCTTGTTCAGCTCTGTCCCATGCCTCAGATACGTCAGCAGCATTCGGAGCGATCATGAAAGATGTCTGCTCTCACTTGCATACTGGTAAAAAAAACATCTATAAACCACCCGCTATAACACACACATTAACACATATAATGACCTACAATCCTTTTGCATTGACAAAGAATAAGATGGAAATTACCAATAAAAAAATAAATTGAATCTGAATGTAGCAATATGCAAGCATATTTATGGTGAAAACGTAATGACATAAAAATGGGATAAATGGCCAATAAAATCAAGGCGAGGCTTGAACTATTATCGTGTTCAGTGTAGAGGACTGACGATATCCGAAATCCCTCTCATATACAATTAGTTATGTTTTCAAACATTTCTGGAAGTTGCTAACATCTACATCGCCTCGAAATTTAGATTGAGACTTCTATCAACGCCACGTGCTCTTTTACCTTTGTTGTTTTCTCGCAGTCCTGAAGCATAAGTTCATAATCCCCCTTATTCTGCACCGTGACTAACGTGAGATAACAAAGTTACTCGCTTCACTCTGGAAAACACCTTAATTTTCAGCTCCTATTCCATTCCCAGGTCGATAACAGAAGATGATACGATTGCAAATCTCATCTGGTGAGAAATCATAACGTAAGCATTTAAAAAAACTGACCGGAACCTTAGCCATGATCGATGAAAAGAAAAATGTCAGCTTGTTCTCCAGATCTGTCGTGGCCTTGGCGATCAACTGCTTCTCTGTTCAACAACAAAATTATTGTAGATACTCCATTTGTGATTCACCCAGCAATTTTCTATCGGTTGCAGCTGGGGGACTTTGGGAGGGTTAACGACCTTCGGTACAACGTCTATCTTCAGCCGCTTTTTCTGGGTGATTGTATGCTACTCTGATACGGCCTACCTAGACAGACGCTCCTGCATAAAAATGGTCATTTTAGCCATGTACTTAAACTAACCTCCTGTTGTTAATGCCAGATCGGCTATATTTGGCGGAAATGAGGTGTCTCACGATGCCCAACTTCTTCGCATACTGGGGAGAAACTGACACTACAAACGAAGTATCGGAAGTAGTTGTTTCACAGTTTTCGCCAAGGTTTCAAATCAACTGAAAAGGGCGTCGATGCATTTTTGTAGAAGGCCCAATAAACGTAGAATTTCAGGAAAATTTGATCCATTGTCCAATTAGTTCAATTTCAATGCATATGTTCGTTTCCGGAAGCACTGTGACTGGAGCCATCTCACGTCAATAACCGTGCGGAATCAAGGACAGTTTCTATAGTATCTAATATCTCTTAGCACAGTTGAATCACATGTCAATCATGAACTTAGTGGAGGACATCATGAGGTCAATCAAACAGATCAACTTTTCGATAAAAAAAAAATTATACTACAGAGATAGTTTCAAAAACATTCTGACTGATTCTGCAAACGAATGTATTGTGAACAATCTTGTTTGAATGGAGAACAATCTCCAAGGTAACTTTCTATTGGCATGGTACCAGCAGTACCATGGTACAAGTGGCAGGTGGTAGCAATCTGCCGATATTCTGAATCTGATCTGATTTTGGATCTTTGTTGACCAATGCTCAGTTGTATTTCGAGTTATTTTCGTTTGTGAATTCGAAGAAAACTTGAAAAAGTGGTTGTTAGAAAGACTCTTCTCCTGCAGCAGAGCCTTTCTCCCAATGTACGAGGTATGGCTATTAAATAACGAGACTGGTTACGAAAAAGGATTATATATTAAAAATTACGGTACAACGATATGCTCCCTGTGGTGTATAAGGCTGGGTTATAATATGATAGTAAAAATGCTTGAATAATTTCGAGTGTGTAAAAGACTAGCGAGGCATAGACTTGGCCGATATTCTTATTCGGTACTAGAATAATAATGAGCCAATCTGTCAAAGCGGAGCGAAAGCTTTCGAGAGGAAATTAAGTAAAGCTCCAGAAACGAAGAGAGAGAGAGGGAATTTACGATAAGAGCTTTAGATGAGAGGTGGACATATATAAAGCGATGCGAGGAAATATTCTGTCTTTTTCGGATCAATTATAGGACGGACAACATCGGAGAACAACGCAGGACAACGGACATCGCATCGTACATCGAACATCGGACATCAGCATCGCAAATAAAATGGATGCGGGTAACGGATACGACAATGGCGCAGTGGACGCTCCAAACGAGTAAGTATAGTGTGTACGTTTTTGCATCGAGCTAAAAAATAAAAACAAAAAGATTGAAAATGAAAATGGTGAAATATGTTCAACGGTTGACTTTGGAATATGTGATGAGTTTCTAACGAACGAAAGGTTTCGTGTAATAATTTGAGACGAGCGAGAGGACTCGATCCACGTGAAAAAAAAAATTATTACGAACGATAGGTTTCGATTAATTGTCACGAATGGATAACTCGTGTGATCGGGATAATAAGCAAAAGGAATTGAATTCACACAAATTAAAGTAATTTATGAATGTTGTTGGAATGTGGTTTGATAAGATTTTTTTTGTGATGATTTTGAGTGGCTGTAAGGACTGACTAAAAAAAAAAAAAAAACAAATGACCGCTGAGGAAATTGTTGGCATAAATAGAGTAATGAAATAAAAACAAATTGAAATATTTGATCATCTCCAGGAGTGATAATTAAGCAATGAAGCAAGTTCGGGAAAATATTGATTTCGTGATTCCTTCTACTTTTCAGACCGGTTATTATAATCAAAAGGAAAAGAAAAGTAGGAAAATCACGTGCGGAGAAAGTGAGCAAGACTATGTCGCTCGCTTGCGATCTAGAGAAGGAGAGAACTCTCAATGCACGGGAGGCGAGTTTAGAGGGGATAGAGATACCAGCTGATTCCGAAACAAATACTGACGTTTTTGAAAAAGGGCTCGGTGGTTGCAGCACACAGAATGAGAAACAACCTAGTTTTGAAGACTCGAGATTTATGTCTTCAGTAAATCAGCTATCAATATCAACTATTAATATTCCCGAATGTAAACCGAGTGATGAAGACGAAGAAATCCACCGACAAATGTTTGAGATGTGGAAGGACCTGCTTGTTGATTCGATGAAGCTGGCTGGAATAAATGACGAGAGAACACAGTTCATGCTGTTTAAAGTAAAAGCTGGACCACGTCTGCTGGAAATATTTCGTAATACTTGTTCAGACAATGAAACTCCTAACGAACAGCATTTTCCGTTCTCGAACGCTTTACATCGACTGAATACATATTTTGGTTCAGGATCAGATGTTATGCTCCAACGTAGGAAGCTAGCTCTGATGAGTCAAAAGCCAGGCGAATCCGATTTGGCATTTATCAATAGAGTAGGTGCAACTGCGCGTTTGTGTGATTTTTCTGGAGATAAAGAAATCGAAGAAATCGTCGGAATTGTGGCAGAACACGCTGCGGATAGAGAAGTACGCACTGCGGCACTCAAGTTGTTGAGCCGAAAAGGAACTTTCACAGACTTGATTAACAAAGTGAGAGAAATACAAGCTATACGATTGAATGAGTAATTTTTCATGAAGAAATATGGCAATCCCGGTCAAGCTGTACTAGCTCCAATCAGCGCAGATAGAAACCCACGAGTCGATTCGAGATCAAGATTTTTCACGCGACAAGATACCCGGAGAAGAGAACCTTACATGGGACCAAACGAAAGGTTAAGGGGAAGAGTCTTCCGAGGCAACACAAGACGATGGGAAACTAGTGCTCCCGTGCAGAGATGCTGGAGGTGTAACAGCGTATACCATCTTCCTTCAAAATGTTACGCAGTGGATAAGATTTGCAGAATATGCGGACGTATTGGACATATTCAAAGAGCATGTAGCCGCTCATCTGTTTCTTCAGTTTCCAAGCCGGCTATTGAGAACAATGAGACATCTACAGTATCCGACAAAGTTCCAGCTATCGCGAAAAACGAGTCCGAGCCTATTGAGGTAATGGAATCAAGTGCAGATTCAAATAATTAATTATTATAAAATATCAAATTAGAATTTCCTTATTTTATCTTGATTTGTTTGACTACTGAAGTGAATTCATTCTGATGTATTGTAAAAAGAAACTGATATGTTTTCAAAATAAATGAAATAAGTTAAATTATTTTTCCCTTCAATTCTGGAACAGACTCAGATCCGGTGTTGCGACAAACATATTGAACCGATTGCTACTATACAAGGATCAACAGCGGAATGGATCATTTCAGCAAAAATAGCAGGAATGTCATTCGATTTTTTAATAGATTCTGGAGCACAAGTCAATACTTTCACGGAGGATAAGTTTACCATCTTATTGAACAATGAGCTTTCAAAGACAAGTTTAGTCAACGTTCAATTTTCCACAGATCGCCCGTTGAAAGCTTATGCCACTTCTATCGATATTGATGTCATAGCAACATTTGAAGCATATTTGTTTATCTCGGAAAACAGACCGATGTTTTTGGAAAAATTTTATGTCGTAAAAGAAAAATGCTCTCTGTTGAGTAGGACTACAGCAATCAGGTACAACGTATTAATGCTGGGACTGAAAGTTCCAGTCGGCGGACATGATTTAAAAACTTGTTCAAAGTTTCATGAAATCGCATCCGTTTACGCAAGTGGTGTATTCCCCAAGTTCAACATACCTCCGGTGAAATTAAGCTATGATAAGTCGAAGCCCCCGTTTAGAAATATTTTCTTCAATATTCCGGAAGCTGTGGAACCACTAGTTAAACAAAGACTTGATCAACTGATTTCGGCAGAGATAATTGAGTCAGTATCAGAGGACATGGATCGATCCTTCCGTTCCTCAATGCTAGTTATTCCTAAAGCGAAGAATGATATTCGTTTAGTGATTGACCTCAGAGGGCCCAATCAATACATTCATCGAACACCATTTTCTATGCCAACTCTCGAAACTATACTCACATAACTGAACGGAGCATCATGGTTTTCTACCATCGATTTATCAAATGCATTTTTCCATATTGAACTTGATGAAAATTCTCGGCATCTAACGAGCTTTTGCACCGAGTTTGGTATGTTCCGATGTGTTCGACTACCCTTTGGGTTATGTAATGCGCCAGATATATTCCAAGAGACTCTACAAAGGGTTGTTCTGAAAGACTGTGTTGGCGTTAGAAATTACTTGGATGATATTTTAGTGTATGGAAAAACAAAAGAAGATCACGAAGCAAATTTAGAAAACGTACTAGCACGTTTGAAAGAACACAATGTCAAACTGAACGATTCCAAGTGTGTTTTTAGTAGTCAAAGAGTGAAATTTTTGGGATTCATTTTAACTCCAGGAGGCTGGGAAGTGGAAGATGAGAAAATCGACGCCATTAAACAGTTTAGAACGCCTTCATGTTGTGCAGAAGTTAAAAGTTTTTTAGGCTTGGTTACATTTGCGGACAAGTTCATAATAAATCGGGCTGATAAAACTATGCGACTGCGAGCTCTAGCCAGTGCAGACAAATTCTACTGGACGCATGAAGAGGAAAATGATTTTTTGCGCCTAAAAACCGAAGCTCTGCAGAGCATTAAGCGACTTGGATATTATAACCTTACAGACAGAATTGAGCTGTTCGTTGATGCATCGCCGTTGGGCCTTGGAGCAGTTCTAGTGCAATTTAACAAAAAAGATATGCCACGAATTATTGCTTGTGCATCTAAAGCACTCACTTCTACCGAACAGAGATATCCACACACTCAGAAAGAAGCACTTGCTGTTGTGTGGGGCGTTGAACGTTTTTCATACTATCTCCTTGGCAGATCATTCATAATTCGAACGGACGCGGAAGCCAATGAGTTCATTTTCGGTAACAATCACCGGTTGGGTAAAAGAGCAGTTTCACGAGCGGAAACATGGGCGCTCCGTCTGCAACCGTATACATTCCAAATGAAAAGAATATCCGGAAAACAAAACGTGGCTGACGCTCTTTCTCGTTTAGTTAAAAAATCTCAAGAAGCGGTTCCATTCGAAGAAGATAATGAAAATCATTTTCTATATTCATTGGAAGCTGGCCGTATGGAACTCACTTGGACAGAAATCGAAACAGACTCGGAACAAGACGATGAGTTAAGAATGGTTCGTGAAGCTATACGGTCTAGTAAATGGCCAAATGAGCTACGTAATTATGAAGCACAGAGCAAATATTTACACCTTCTTGGCGACTTGATATTTAAGGACGACAGAATAGTTCTTCCTAAGGCGCTCCGTTTAAAAGCTATAATTTCAGCACATAGTGGTCATGTAGGAGAAGTAGCAACTAAAAGAGTAATGCGTGATCATTTTTGGTGGCCAGGAATGTCAACAGAGATAGCATTGTTTATCAAAAACTGTGAGACATGTGCCCTCTTATCAAGGAAGAACCCACCATTGCCTCTTTCAAGTCGAGAGCTTCCTAATCGACCATGGGAAATCATTCAAATTGATTTTCTTTCCATACCAAGTTTTGGTTCCGGAGAATTTCTTGTCGTGGTAGATATTTATTCACGATATCTGTCGGTTGTCGAGATGCGTCAAACGGATGCGAGAAGCACAAACTCGGCTCTTTGCGAGATTTTCCAACTGTGGGGATGCCCACTTATCATTCAAAGCGATAACGGTCCTCCATTCCAAAGTGTTTCGTTCATCAATTTCTGGCAGGAAAAAGGAGTCAAAGTGAGCAAATCTATACCACTTAGCCCACAATCAAACGGGGCGGTTGAGCGACAGAATCAAGGAGTTATAAAAGCCATTTCTGCGTCTAGAATTGATGGTATTAACTGGCGTCATGCACTTCAACATTATGTTCACAGGCATAATACGCTTATTCCTCACTCACGATTAGGAGTAACACCATTCGAACTATTAGTAGGATGGAAGTATCGTGGAACATTTCCCTGTCTCTGGGACAAGTCTGTAGAAAAAGAGTTAGATCGTACAGAATTACGAGAACGGGATGCACAAACTAAATTAGCAAGCAAAAGATATGCTGACTCAGTGCGCGGAGCTAAGGATTCGAACATCCGAGTGGGTGATACGGTATTGATTTCACAATACAAGAAGAACAAAACCGATCCTACATTTTCAACGGAACGATTTCGAGTTGTCGCTAGAGAAGGAGCGAAAGTCATCATTGTGAACAAATCTGGTACACAATACGTTCGGAATATGCAAGATATTAGGAAGGCTCCCAATGAAGAAGACAATACATATACTTGCCCAATTCATGGAACATTAAACCCAGAAACGGATTCCAGAGAGCTACGCAACAGATCTGATATCACAAAGCCAGCAAGATACAATGATAACTTTGTTTATACAATATTTTCATAATCAAGAAGTAATAAAAAAAAAATAGCAATCTTAAACTCTCTTTCATTTATTAAAATTGATATAATCTCCTTATAAAAAAAAGTAGTGTAGAGTAGAGAAGAAGGAGAATGTGGTGTATAGGGCTGCGTTATAATATGATAGTAAAAATGCTTGAATAATTTCGAGTGTGTAAAAGACTAGCGAGGCATAGACTTGGCCGATATTCTTATTCGGTACTAAAATAATAATGAGCCAATCTGTCAAAGCGGAGCGAAAGCTTTCGAGAGGAAATTAAGTAAAGCTCCAGAAACGAAGAGAGAGAGAGGGAATTTACGATAAGAGCTTTAGATGAGAGGAGGACATATATAAAGCGATGCGAGGAAATATTCTGTCCTAGAGGCGAATGAACTGAAAAGTTTAAAGCCTCTTTAATTCAACATCATCATCATATTCTGTCTTTTTCGGATCAATTATAGGACGGACAACATCGGAGAACAACGCAGGACAACGGACATCGCATCGTACATCGAACATCGGACATCAGCATCGCAAATAAAATGGATGCGGGTAACGGATACGACACTCCCCTTGGTTCTTCACACACCTTTCCATACGTTTTTTTTCATTGTTCGAAGCAGTGCTGAAAATCTTCTTTTGTGATGGCGTTCAAAAGCCGCGTCGCTTTTTCTTTCTCCTCTTCTACGGACTGAAATCGGGTACCTTTCAACACGGATTTGATCTTGGGGAATAGAAAAAAAGCCGCATGAGGCTAGATCTGGCGAGTACGGGGCATGTTCGTGCACTGAAATGCCCTTATCGGCTAAAAATTGCTTCACCGACAGCGCGTTATGGGCAGGTGCGTTGTCATTCGTGTTTTCCGTCACACATGATTTCCGACGCGCACTACAAACCACGTTCCATTCAAACCACTGCTGCTCGCAAACTACTATAGTGACAAGAACGTGTTTCCGTACGTTTATAGCAGACACTTCAAGCTACCGAACGCACCACGAAAAAACTAGTGTACCTGGAGATTTCATCTTAGTGTTCGTTATCACCTATGCGGACGACAACCTTTTAGTAGTGGTGGGGAACACACATATGGCATCAAGCATCAAGATCTAGGCAGTTACCAATGCTATTGGTGAATGAGCTGTTGAACGAGGTTGAAGAATAACTGTGCCACTCGGTTTAATCTTTAATAATCGAATAACCCGTTTACGGGTGGTCAAAGGTGATCTCTAACTGACATGCCTGGCCAGATATAAACTCCTAAAAGTTCTATCTCCAATTTACAAAAATGCACTGCGAATCATCTTTGGCCTGCTACCATCAACACCAGAAGTCTCGGGATGCGCTGAAGTAGGGAAATCTCTGTTTGACATCTTCGTGGACACGGCGATAGTCTCCATAACTGTGAGCTTCCTCACTTAAACTAACGGAGATGAGGAGGTACACCTGACTGTCCTAACAAAAAAAAATCTTACAACAGGTGACACACTCAAACCTTCCACCGATAGCTAAACAACTTTGGTTTGAGGTCAATGGAGGATGCAGAAACAACTTCCGAGCTGGAGCGAGCTTAGTGAGCCTGAAGCAAACTATCTTCGAATTTACCTCACGAAAATGGTCCGTTGGAGCGAGGCTGTTTCTCCGGGGAATCAAAGATTCCATAACCAAGTTCGAATATGTAAAAGCAATGAGGGAGCAGCGAACTCTGTTCAGACTAAGAACCCGCTACTGTAAAATATCACACAACTTCAACAGAAGAACTTTCACGAAATCAGCGGGAGGATTTTTTTTATCCTTGGTGATGACCCTTCATAAACTGCTACACTGCTTTGTTTTCTAAAAGATGCCAACATATATTCTAAAATTGGAATAAGAAATTGTAATCCAGAGATCCTTCTTTCTTTCCCTTCGCGATAAGGGGAACAAGAAAAGTCGGCATCATCGAACGGCGGGGATTCACCGCCTCCGGCCAGGAATCTTGGCAATCGGACATCTTCACCAAACAACCAAGGAAAAGAACCCAATGTTTAAACGCGTTGAAATTTTCGTGATATAAACATTTTGAATTGTTTATCCGTATCTGTATGTAAAATCAATTAATGTTTGTAATAAACTTAGGAAGCCTAGGAATCTCAGAAGAGGAGAGGATAGCTGTAAGTCTAAAAAAATAAAGAATGAAAAACGTAATAACAACGTGAATGGAATTTGAAAGACACTAAATAGCCATACAAATAACTTCAAGGGAAATGTTGGGGAACAAATCAAAGGATGGAGAACAAACGCTTTTATAAATAGAAATAAACTCAAAAGGATTTTCAACGCAATTCAATTATTTTCCGAATGGAGAAATGTCCACGTGGACAACATAGGGAGGGGTATAGGTAATGTCCACGCTTGTCCACGGAGGGGGTGGGGGTTTCTAAAATCGTGATTTTTCTGTCCTCGTTTGGGGCCGTACACAAAGATGTAAATCCGTAGCAAATGTATAATTTTAGTTTAGTGTGTACCTGTCGCAAAGTTTCCAGCCCTATTTGTGTATACAAATGGTGACAAATGTCATTATGTTTTGTTTTTGTGTCTTAGCACGTGTGACGGGCTCAAAGCTGTCGGTTTTATTTTTTCGTTGAGTGCTTATTTTCTTACATTTAGTTGCCTCGAAGTTATTTCAACAATAAGCGAGTAAACTTTAAAACACTTCAAAATGGTGCGGAGATTGAGGAAAACTAAAAAAAGCCAGAAGTTCAATTACAACAAAAACCGGAAACGTGCGAACCAAAACAGTCGCGGTACGGGTAAAATCAAATGGTATGTTCCAGGATCATGTTTTAGCTTCTACCTTTTTAAAATATAATGCTATTTTGAAATTAAGCTTGGAGATTCGGCGTGCTCTCGACCCGCAGAAGAATCTCGCCACAAATATCAAGGAGATGGGCCTAGTGTACGATGTTAACAAATCGATTCCAGTGCCTAACTCAAAGCAGGAACGAAAGAAGCTGGCCAAATATGTCAACGGATTTCT